>NC_057811.1:296362034-296398604 GCF_018294505.1 Triticum aestivum
TCCCCCTCCACTCCATTCGCTCCGCCAATGCCGCCCTCCCCGCCGCGCCGATACGTCGGCGCCGCGGTTCGGCAATCCTCTCGCTCCCACAGTACGCTCTCGTAGACTGCCGTCCTCTAGCCGCGCCGCCACCTCTTTCTACGTTCTTGTGGAGGCGCACGGCGGTCAGCGCCACCACCACTGCCGACGTTCATGTGGAGACGCACGGCGGTCAGCTTCTCCCACGGTACGCGCATTCTAGACTGAGGCCCCGTTCATGTCGGTGTAGCGCTGAATGTTAGCTGATAGACACTGTTAATCTCACTGTTTGCCGAAGTAGTTTACTGTCAATATGCTCTGCTTAAGAAGCTTCCTTGCCCTGTTCTGCACTCAATCTGCTTAGCTAAGATGGCATGCCAAGGCCGATTAGTTGCTAAAATATCCTGCCATATATTTATTGTGATGTTGATTGCCATGGTCTAGTAGCCAATCTGTTAGGTGAAATAGCTCTACACCATTTTATACTCGATCTTTGTTGCTGCGATGGCCTTTGATAGTTCGATGGCTGTGTGCTCGGCCTCATTGACTGCTGAAATAGCCTGCCATAATTTGGCACTCAAATCTGGTTGCTGAATTAGCTTTACATATATTTCGTTACTTAGATCTACTCGTCCAAATATCTTGCCATAGCTTTAGACATCGACCTAGGTATTTTTTTTCTAGACTTCATAAAAAAGCATATATGTTTTTCCTGTAATATCTAGTAGAAGAACTAATTTGTATGTCTAACAGATTGACATGACTTGGATAACTTCTGCTCGAAGATTCTCCGCTGCATATGTCGTGGGGGTTGAAAACTTCATGAACATTATCAGAGCTGAGTACGGGGGTCCGAAATCAGATGTGCTCTGCCCGTGTAGCAGTTGTATGAATTCAGTTACAAGACCCCGGTCAACTGTGCAAAATCATCTACACGTGTATGGGATGTCGGTCACATATACTAGGTGGGTTCATCATGGTGAAGCTGTGAACGTCAATGTTATTGACTATGTGGAAGCAGCAGATCACCATCTTGATCTGCCTGATGCTCAGGTGGAAGAGGAGGAGGAGGTTGTGGTGGCGGAGCCAGTGAGTTTGACCAACATTGAAACAATGCTACAAAATGCTCGTGCATTCCGTGAACTTTCACCTGCAGAAGAAAAACGATGGGCCCGCATGTTGGAACAATGCAACGTTGCTGTCACCCCAGGAAATAAGCTCCCATTATTCTCAGCTATGGTCACCTTTCTTTAGGTGAAGACATCTGAGCGGATGACCAACAAATCATTTGATGCGATGTTGGCTGCTTTCCGCGAATCTTTCCCAGATGCGTCTGAGCTGCCACACACCTACAGTAAAATGAAGAATTTCCTTCGTGCAGTTGGAATTGGATATGATATGATCCATGTTTGTAAGAATAATTGTGTTCTGTTCCGGAAGGATTATGCCAACTTAAGCGAATGCCAGAAATGCAAATCATCAAGATGGAAAGATGGCGATGTTGCAAAGAGGATTCCTCATAATGTTCTGAGACATTTTCCAATTATACCAAGATTGCAAAGGTTGTTTCATGATGCTGAAACAAGAGAGGATGTACTGTGGCATTCTAGGAACCAGGAGTACAGAGATCAGAATGTAATGAGCCATCCATCTCATGGTAGTGAGTGGAAAAGCTTCAATGATAAACACAAAGAGTTTGCTGCTGACCCGAGACACATTAGACTTGGCTTAGCTTCAGATGGATTTAACCCATCTGCCCACAAGAGCGCCACATATAGCATGTGGCCAGTGCTTGTTATCCCTTACAACATGCCTCCAAATGTCTGCACCAAATAATCAAACTACATGATGGCCTTGCTCATCCCAGGTCCAAAAAGTCCTAGAAAGGATTTTGATTTGTTCATGCAGCCTCTTGTGGAGGAACTTCAACAGCTATGGAAGGGTGTTCTCACTTGAGACCTATATAGCAGCCCACCAGCTGATTTCTTTCTGCGTGCTGTTATAATTTGGTGCATCCATGATTATCCGGCTTTGGGCACTATGTCAGGGCGAACGACACATGGTTACAATGCATGCGTTCGCTGTGACAGGAATCCGCTGTCATACGCAATACTTAGCAAGATCTGTTACATTGGACACCGCCGTTTCCTTGCCAAGGACAAGCCGCATCCTAGAAAATACCGAAGACATGTGTTCAATGCAAAGCATGAAAACTGTGATGCACCAAAGAGGCTCTCCGCCGATGAGTTGCAAGTGGAATTAGAGAAGGTCAGGCATATTACACCAGGAAACCATCCTGGTAATGGTAGCGGGAAAAGGAAGCATGGCAGGGTAGAAGAGAGATTATTGTTTACCCACAGGTCCACTTTGTGGGACTTGGAGTATTGGAAAGATTTGGATCTGCGGCATAATCTTGATGTGATGCACATCGAGAAAAATATATGTGACAGCATTATCGGCACACTTCTTAATATTGAAGGCAAGACGAAAGATACCTTAAAATCTAGGATTGATTTGACACACCTGGGTATCAGAAAGGATTTGTAGGTGCAAGATGAAGGTAAACCACGGGATATGGCACCAGCTGTGTACGTCTTGGACAAGGTAAAAAGAAAAGAATTTTGCGAGGTCCTGTCACGTGTGAGATTCCCACATGGATTTGCTTCCAACCCTGAAAGGAGAGTCAGTGCAGATGGAAACAAGGTACAAGGGTTGAAAACTCATGACTGCCACGTCCTACTTCAAAGGGTTTTACCTGTTATCCTTAGAGGATTGGGCCGCCCTGACTTATACAGAGCAGTTGCAGATTTGGGACAATTCTTTAGGGAACTCTGTAGTAGGAATATCAGGATAGATGCCTTGGAGCGTCTTAGAGACAAGGTACCAACTATCCTATGCGACCTTGAGAAGATATATCCTCCAGCCTTCTTTGATGTGATGGTGCATTTGGCTGTTCATCTACCTGATGAGGCACTACTTAGAGGTCCAGTACAGTATGGCTGGATGTACCCTATTGAAAGGCGGCCAGGCACTTTCAAGGGCTATGTTAGGAACAGAGCTAGACCCGAGGGTTCCGTTGCAGAGGCCTACATTGCTACAGAAGCGTTGACATTCTGCTCAAAATACATTGAAACAGCTGATCAGCTTAGCAAAGAGGTGGGTGAAGACAATCCCGGGCTCAATGTTTTCGATTATTCTGTTCGAGTTACAGAGAAGAGTCGACAAGAGGACAAACCTAAAGATTTGGACAAAATGGTTTGGTATGTGTTGAATAACTGTCCTGAGATACTACCTTATATCAAGTAAGTGCAGTACTGCAGCTTATACATCGTAATCTACTAAACTTGCAGCACATTCTTATATATTTAGATGTTTGACGCGATCACTATGTTGTGCAGCATCTAGAGGAGTTACTGCCGCAAAATCCAAGAAACATTGACAAACTGGTTATGGCAGGATTTGCGAAATGGTTCAAGAACCATGTGAGCTTTTGAAGTGCATTGTCAGTTTTTTAATATATTGAGTACATAAGATGATCAGCTTGTCTATTTTCTAACCATAGGTTAAGAAGATGCGGGAGGATGGGCAGGCAGTTGATGATGCCCTTTACTCACTAGCAATGGGTCCTGATACTCGGGTAAGACATTATGAATCTTGCGTTGTTGGAGATGTGCGCTACAACACCCTTGCACGAGACGAAGACAGGAAGACACAAAACAGTGCCATCATGAGCACGGATACGTATGACAAAGAGACAACTGAACGTATGCTAACATAACAGACATTGTTCAGTTGCAGTATATCTCCAGTTTCGAGGATCATCGGTGTGTGGTTCTGTTGTGCTGTCGTTGGTATAACCTGTTTTCCAGGATTGCAAAACCCAGAGCTGATGATTATTTCAAATCCATCAATGTCAAGGCAGCGTACCAGACCAACGAGCCTTTTATTTTGGCAAATCAAGCAACACAGATATTTTTCTTGGAAGACACATTTGCATGTAGCGATGACTGGAGAGTATTGCAAAGGTTTGAGCAGAGGAATTCGTTTAATGAAGTTGCACAACAAGATGATGCTTACACTGCTCCTGATGTACAAGATAACACAAATGTTCCTAATATCTTTGAGAACCATCACGTCAATGACGCCGGCGAAAAGATTGCCTGTCGTGCTGTGGACATACAAGAGTTGATCAAGAAGAAGCCAATGTTCGAGGACATTGAGGACGAAGAAGAAGATGACACCGTGGGTAATTACGATTCAGAATGATACACATGGCGAAGATGTTGACGCTGCTGCTGTGGATGATGATTACATTGCTTTTGTTGTATTTGCCTATGAGAAGACGTTTTTTTATCTACTATGTGAAATTGTGTTTGCTATGACAACTGAAACCTGATGAACATGTTGTTTAGTATTTTGCTGTGAGAACATCACTTGTTATGTATGCTGATTTGTGTTTGGTGATTGTATGACAACTAAAACATGATGACATTGTTGTTTAGTTGTACTCATATTTGGCTGTGAAACTTGAATTTGATGACATAGTTTGCTGTTGGACTGCAATTTGCTCGACGTCTTCGAATGAGAACAAAACTGACCCGACAGGGCCTCTGCTATTTATTTATTTATATGAGCAAAAGGGGATACCCCCTGATTTCCGTTAATAGAAATCATTAGATGTTAACAACACTACGCCCAGCCTACTACACAGGTTTCATTCATTACTAGCTTCAGCAAAGTTCTCATGTCGTAGCCACTGAATACATCACGAGTGCTACATACACTACAAATAAAGAGACAATCATCCTACAGAGCACATCGATTTTGCCCATTATCTTCACAAGCTATTTCATCTCCTCATTGCTGTCAAGGCCGTTCAGCAGCTGTTGCATGGCCATGATCAGAGGAACTGCATCTTTAACCTTCTGCTCTGCATCTTCCTCTTCTGCCGTTCCTTCAGTTACTTGTCCAACACCCCAACCTGCTGGTATTGGGATTCCTCGGCTAACCAAATAATCAGCGTAGTTGCATTCCCCCACATCAGCAACTTCCCAGAAATACAAATCACAAAAATCTTCCCTTTTCTGCACGAATCAAATTGGAAGATCATCAACCAAACTATTAAAAAAATCAGCAACTGAAAGCAGCAGAACAACACTTAAACATATTATTACCCCATGATTCGGGCATTTGTACAAGACTCGGCCAGGGTTGCGGATTGTGGTTGAGACGCGATGGATGACTCTGCGTGATTTGCAGCAGTGGCACCACACCAACGGCTGCGGGTCGCGATGAGCAATCGGCTGCGGTGCGCGTGCCGTCGGGGGTGTGATGAGACCCACAGGCGATGGTACGGGTGGCGACTTGGCGCATATCTGGTTGTTGCCTGCTGAAGAGCAGGTGGACGAGCAGCCAGCGGACATGGTTGCTGCGGCCAGAGCTTCTGATGCTAGGCAGAGTAAGTAGAGAAGAGGAGAAGCGAACATTGGATATGTCAGTTTGATTACTTGCAGAGTAGCATAGCACCATATATAGTCATAGTCTAGGTTTGGATTCGAACCAGCTATAGGAGGGATCTCCTTGTTTTGCGAAAAAAATTATTTCTCCACCTGACAGCTGGGACCCACCGGCTGTATCTTCGCATGGAAGGAAGTGCCTCCTTGTTTTGCGAAAAAATTATTCATCCCGTTGACAGCTGGGACCCGTGAGATTTGGTGACTGACTTGTGGGCCTACTAAGCGGACGTGTATGCACGGCTTTGTCAACTTAATCAACAAATGATTCTAGCAGCTGGACCGTTGGATGTTAATCTAACAGCCGTGCTCCTTCTTCAACCTCTGTTCTTGCTCCTGTCTCCCGTGGGCGGCACCGCGGCTGTGCTGCCGCACACCCGAACCAGTGAAGTTTCCCACTCCTCTCCATCTGCGACTCCACTGCCCCGTCTTCCCCATCTCCGGGCCGTTCCAGTCTGGGTGCGCTCGGCACGGTGTGGTCAACATGGTCAACAACCGAGAGTCATCGGAAGATGACTGTACGTGAGAGGCTGACAGTGGGGACGCACCACGCCCATGGACGCATGCATGCAACGGAACGCGGCGAGGTCAACATGGTCAAGGAACGACTTCCATCGGAAGTATACTGTACGTGGAGAGTCTCAGTTGGGTCCACGGCCGCAGTAAGTAAGTGCCTCCTTATTACGCGGAAAATAATGATTCCGCCAACTAACAGCAGGGACCCACTGGACGAGCCACCGTATTTTGCGAAAAAAATGTTTGCCCCCTGACTGCTGGGACCCACCTGACGGGCCACCGTATTTCGCAAAAAAACGTTCCCCCCGCTGTCAGCTCGGACCCACCGGAAGTGCCTCCTTATTACGCACAAAAAAAATGAATACTCCCCCGGCTAGCTGGGACCCACCTTGGTGGGAGGCTGACTTGTGGGCCTACTAAGTTGACGGGGACGAAGGGCTTTGTCAACTTAGTCAATATGAACGATTCTAGCTCCAGTGACCGTACGATGTCCATCCAACGGCCGTAGTGCTTCTTCAACCTCTGGTCTTCTTGCTCCAGCCGCCCAAAAGCAGCGCCGGTCCTGCCGCGTGCTCTTGCCTCCCGTGGCCGGCTGTGTTACCGCGGAGGCCTCACCGCCCCCTACTATTCCCACCGCTAGCCAGGCCTTGCGGCGACAGCAGCCTCACACCGTAGCCGAACCAGTGAACCCTCGTACTCCTCTCCGCGCGGGCTTCCACTGCCGCGTCTTCCCTGGCTCCGCGTTGTCCCCTTCCTAGGCCTTGCCATCGTCCACCGCCGTGGTGCTCTTCATGCGGCATGGTCAACGTGGTCAAGGAACGACTTCCATCGGAAGAGTACTGTACGTGGAGAGGCTGACAGCTGGGTCCACGGCCACAGCCCATTTTTTTGTGATTTCCCAAGTAAGTCGATTTGTCAGGCCTGTTGGGCTGCAAATCTTTCAAGACGAGGAGAGCTTTCATTCGGCTAGCCGAGAAATTGGCCCATCAGTAATGAGAAATGGGCTGTACATTTTTAAAACACATCAAACCGGCAATTAGTTTCAAATATCTTTTTTTTATTTCGAGATTTTAAATTAGATTAATTTTTATGCATGGAGAATTTGTTGGATTTTATATTGATATACATTTATTTTTAAAATCAGTTTGAATGTGAGTCGAAATCCCGGGATTAAAAACAGTTCGGACCGCACCGAAATATGCAAAATTTCGTATAATTTTTTAACCGTGGCCACAATATGGGCTGTAATGCTAACAAAAAGAATATGGGCTCCAAAAAAACCTTAATAATTAGCAAATGGGCTGTAAATTATTAGAAATAATGGCAGATGGGTTGTATGCTGTTTTCCACAGATATGAGGCTTTCCTAAAAAAAGGTTGACGCACAAGCAGTGACTGTTGGATGGCCATCCAACGGCCGTCGTGCTTCTTCAATGTCTGCTCTTCCTGCTCCAGCCGCTCAAACAAGCGCCGGCGGGACTGCCTGCTCCCTCCTCCCTGCGGCCGGCTCTGCTGTACGTGGATCTGAGGTGGACTGTACGTGGAGAGGGCGACAGTTGGGTCCCCCGCCGCACGCAAGGAAATGCCTCCTTATTACGCGCAAAATAATGATTCCTCCACCTGACATTAGGGACCCACCGAAAGGGCCTCTGTATTTCGCGAAAAAAACGTTACCGCCGCTGACAGCTCGGACCCACCAGCTATATCTTCGCACGCAAGGAAGTGCCTCCTTATTACGCACAAAAAAATGAATACTCGCCCTGTTAGCTGGGACCCAGTATAGTGGCAGGCTGACTTGTGGGCCTACTAAGCTGACGGGGGCGGAGGGCTTTCTCAACTTAGTCAATATGCATGATTCTAGCTCTAGTGACCGTACGATGTCCATCCAACGGCCGTAGTGCTTCTTCAACCTATGGTCTTCTTGCTCCAGCCGCCCAAACCAGCACCGGTCGTGCCTCGTGCTCCTACCTCCCATGGCCGGCTGCGATGCGGCGGAGGCCTCACCGCCCCCTACTACTCCCACCGCTGGCCATGCCATCCCTCTACTCACCCACACCCCCTGTTATTCTGCGGCGATGGCAGCCTCACACCGCAGCGAACCAGTGAACCCTCGTACTGCTCTATGCGTGGGCATCAACTGCCTTGTCTTCCCCGGCTCTGCGTCGTCCCCTTCGTAGGCCTCGCCGTCGTCCACCGCCCTGGTGCTCTCGGCGCGGCGTGGTCAACGTGGTCAAGGAACGGCTTCCATCGGACGTGGACTGTACGTGGAGAGGCTGACAGCTGGGTGCACGGCCGCAGCAAGGAAGTGCCTCCTTATTACGTGCAAAATAATTATTCCTCCACCTGACAGCGGGGACCCACTGTACGGGCCACCGTATTTCGCGAAAAAAATGTTTGCCCCTGACTGCTGGGACCCACCAGCTACATCTTCGCACGCAAGGAAGTGCGCCCGGGCAAAAAAAACGATTCGCCCCCCTGACTGCTGGGACCCACCAGCTACATCTTCGCAGGCAAGGAAGTGCCTTACAGTCGGGACCCACCTAGTCAAAGCGTACGTAGCATTGTCATTCTGGTCACGAACGTGTACGTACATATATACTGGTGGATGTAGAGGCGCGCACGTGTCGTAGTAGAGGGGCGTACGTGTCGTACTAGAGGCGCGCACGTAGCATGTACATGTATGTACAGCGGCCAGGGTGCAAGAAAGAAAATACGGCCACGTATGTGTACATACGGGTGGGGTCTCGAACGCCTACTCGCGCATACGTACGGCGAGGGCTCGTGTACATGGCTGGGTCAGAACGGAGAAACAATGTCGTCATCGTGTTCATGGGGAGGCAACGAAATGCGTCGTGTTCATGGGGAGGCAACGGAATGCGTCGTGTTCATGGAGAGGGGTGTGGCATACCGCAAAACGGAGGAAACGGACCTCCTACGGTCGAAATGGGGGTCCTGTTGATCGGGAGGAGTGTGGCGTACCGCAAAACGGAGGAAACGGACCTCCTACAGTCGAAACGGGGGTCCTGTTGATCGGGAGGGGTGTGGCGTACCGCAAAACGGAGGAAACAGACCTCCTATGGTCGAAACGGGGGTCCTGTTGATCGGGAGGGGTGTGGCGTACCGCAAAACGGATGAAACGGAGCTCCTACGGTCGAAACGGGGGTCCTGTTCATCGGGAGGGGTGTGGCGTACCGCAAAACGGGACTCCATGAGATACTGTTCATCTCCACCGTCGACCTCCTCCAGCCTCCATGGGCTACCGTCAACCTCCTCCAGCCTCCACGGGCTCCTGTTCATCCAGCCTCCATCGCGCGCTACTCCACCGGCTACTGTTCAACCACCCCTCCACGGGCACCCCTCCACCGTCTACTGTTCATCCAGCCCTCCACACCACGGGGTCCTGTTCAACCACCCCTCCACGGGCACCTCTCCACCGTCTATTGTTCATCCAGCCCTCCACCACACCACGGGGTCCTGTTCATCCAGAGGCAACGCCACCGCTCACTGTTCATCCAAACCTCCCCCCCGCGCAACGCTCACTGTTCATCCCAGAGGCAGCATCGATCGGCTTCAGTTAGCAGCAGTAGCGAAGGAATCGCTCGATCGGGTTCAGTTAACAGTCATCGATCGATCGCTCGGGTTCAGTAATGCGTAGCCTGCACTGCAATCGCTCTGGTTCAGTTAGAGCCCAACGCCTCGCTCGGGTTCAGTTAGAGCCAACGCCTCGCACACACGCGCATACGTGTACGAGAGAAACGCCCATCGCTCGGCCCCTGACCTCCCACCGTAACCGGGAACTCCCCGAATTTTTCCTCGCCCTCGCTTCTACCACGGTTTTTTCCGTCATGGATGGCCCAAAGCATGTCATGCAACTGCGTCTCCGGCCCGCCCAGGACGAAAAGCCCATTCTCTGTCATGATTTTTTGTCATAGAAGTAGGATCCCACCACATCTATGATGATACCGGGTTTTGTCACAATTATCGTCATAGAAGTGTCATATGTATGTCCGAATTTTTTTTCGTTCGGCCCAAAATGTCACGGATGTGTCTTTTTTTGTAGTGCCTAGAAGCTAGCCTATGATTATGATTATTGTTGTCCTACGGACTAAACCCTCCAGTTTACATAGACACCGGAGGGGGCTAGGGTTACACAGAGTCAGTTACAAGGGAGGAGATCTACATATCCGAATTGCCAAGCTTGCCTTCCACGCAAAGGAGAGTCCCACCCGGACACGGGACGAAGTCTTCAATATTGCATCTTCATAGTCCAACAGTCCGTCCAAAGTATATAGTCCGGCTGTCCGAGGACCCCCTAATCCAGGACTCCCTCAGTAGCCCCTGAACCAGGCTTCAATGACGATGAGTCCGGCGCACAGATTGTCTTCGGCATTGCAAGGCGGGTTCTTCTCCAAATCCTGAGTACCTGTCGAGTAGTGTCCGGCTTCCCATGAATGTTGCACTCCTCGGCTTCTACGTCTAATAATGGCTATCTTCCACATGTCGAGCGAATGCGAGAAGTCGGGGCATTTTTACATTTGCCACCCTAACCATGTGAGTAAATCGCCTATTTAAAGAGCCGGGGATCCTCAGATCCAGATCACACCATCTTCCCACAACGAGTATCCATCGGAGTGCGCCAGGAAAAGCCCATCCCATCATGGCCGGCCATCGCAGCTCCTCCTCTCGCTCCTGTAGCACTAAGCCAGGCAATTGGGAGAAGTGTTCCGTCCCCCACATCCAATTAGTAGAGTTACAGACCTAGGGGTTTCTTCCTCCTGCGTATATGGTCCCCGTCCGAGCCGGACTAGCCACTTACAATGGCGGGGAGCAAGCGGAGAGCTTTCCCAACCCATTCATGGGGGAGCGGGTATGCCTTGTCCCTTACTTATTAAGGGGACTCGGATTTCCAATCCATCCGTTCCTCCACGGGCTCCTGGAGTTCTACGGCCTCCAGCTGCATAACTTTACTCCCGCCTCCATTTTACACATCGCTGGCTACGTCAC
This sequence comes from Triticum aestivum, assembly GCF_018294505.1. Taxonomy (NCBI): domain Eukaryota; kingdom Viridiplantae; phylum Streptophyta; class Magnoliopsida; order Poales; family Poaceae; genus Triticum; species Triticum aestivum. The sequence goes on from NC_057811.1 coordinate 296,373,085, forward strand.
CTTTTGCGAGCTGTTTCTGGGCTGTGAAGCTCATTTCGAGCTATGGAGGAGGCTATTCTGCCTTGTACCCCATACACAGGAGGGGTCAATATATCAAGTGGGCGGAGCCGAAATATGGCGCATCACCGGAACCGGATACCTGTCCGATACTCCAAAGAAGACATCTGAAGAATGGCCTTCGGAGTGGTTTTATATGGAGGACGTCCCCCTTCCGGACCCTATTCGGATGGGCCTTCCCGAGTTTAATAACGCCCCTTTGAAGAAACGCCGCAGCTGGCGCCCTCGGAGCCCCCAGGAGGAAGATAACAGAGTGGTCCTTTACCTGATGGGCCGGATAAAAACGCTGGCCAAATCAGGACTGACAATAATCGAGGTTATGTCAATATGTATAATGCGGGGGGTGCAGCCACTTCAATATCGGGGACAACCCATGTGGCACTTCCATGGAGAAGACGATGCCACCCGCTGCGGTCGTAAAGGTCTGGACTCCGCCACTGCTCTAGCGAAAATACTGTGCGATTTATATAAAGGAGAGGAAGAGGAGTTCATTCGCATTAAGCCACGGAATGGATTCTCCATGTACAACCCCCCGAACTGGGTGAGCTGCTACTTTTTACTCCAGGCCTTCCCGCATTCTTCGTCATAAATATTTACCTTGCTATTTCATAGTAGGAAGTGTGAAAAGCTGCGAGGGAGGTCCACAGCCCGTCTCCACAGCCAGAGGACCCTGACCGGGCCCCCGACCCCGGACTCGAAGAAGATCCAGACATATTTGTGGAGCTTATCGACAGGACGTTCTATCAGTTAAGCTGCGACGGTGCCTTGGTGGCCATCATAGCAGATTATCCTGGGCTGCTCCCTGCATCGCATGTAAGTAAAACCGGAGTCCCGACTTCCGAGAAGGATCCCTTTTTTTCACTTCACCCACTGCACACATATGGTGTCTTACAGGGAAGGCCCTCGGGACGCCATGCCGAACCCGCGGTGACCCACCAACAAGGGGCACCGAAGCCAGGTAGGCTTAAAAGGAAGGCGGTCGGGACTGAGATGCCGTCGCAGAGGTATGAAAAAGAACCCTGCTCCGTGGTTGTCGTCTTTAAAATATAATAACGTCCATGGTTCCTAGATGGAAAAACGCTCGCCGGACCGTATCCGGAGAGCCTGCCGGCCACGCCTCCACCAGCCGGGCTCCAGAGCCGAACTTAGAGGCAGATGCTAATGTGGGGACAACACCGGATGTTCCTCCTACAGAGGATGCAGATAGGCTGTCCGCTACGAATTCCGAAGTGGAGAGTGCCATGAATCACAGGCGTCGCCGGGCCGTACTCCGCGACCCTGCTTTCTCTGAAGAGGCGTTCGATGCCTTCAACTCAGGAGACGCGTACATCCGAGCTGCTCAAAATGGTCATGCCAGAGCCACAGACCAGTATGTAAAGGATATACGGGTAACAAAATCTGATAATTATGTATATCAGTAGCCCCTGAGACTTGAAACAGTTGGCACAACTGATTTATGGATCATTATTTGCATAGGTTCTTACGGAGAAGAATACCCAGTTGTCTCAAGAGCTGGAGGAGTGCAAAGCCCAGCTACGGGCCGCAGTTGCCGCATTGAAGGAGTCCAAGAAGGCCCCATCTGGTAACACTTGTTCCTATCGAAAAGAATGACATGTACCAGTTAGTATTCGGCATGCATGCATAACAATAGATTCTGCAGATGATCCCGGAGTGAATCCGAAGGTCGTGCGAGGGGATGAGAAACATGCTCAACGATAGCTAGAGGCTGGCGAGCGCGTGCTTACGCAGGTTAGGCGGGAGAAAAACGATCTCCAAGATGCCAATACCCAGCTGGGCGTTGAACTGAAAGATGTTCGGGCCCAGCTTGCTGACTCCGTAAAGGAGAATAAGGAGCTTCGACGCAACATTTTTAGTAAGTGCTTGAACGAATTTTTATAGAGTTCGGCGAAGAAACCAGCTAACAGAGTTATATCTGTAGGTATGCTGACGGGTCGTCCCGGAGAGGAGATGCCCGGGTCTGCGGGTGATCTTCTGCCAGAGCTCTCACAATTGCACGAACAAGTTCGGCAGGTGATGCAGGGCATTGCCCAGTCCTTGTGGCCATCCGCCTCCCTGCCAGGAGGCATGGGGGAGCTCGTAGAGATGCTCAAGGGAGTGCGGCGGCGCTTCCGATTATGGAAGATATCTACCTGCCGACAAGGTGCAAGGGAAGCCTGGGCCATGGTGAAGACTCGATATACCAAGGCTGACCCGAACCACATGGACGAGGTCGGACCTGTGGGGTCTGATGGGAAAGAGATCCCTGTCAGTTTGGTGTATGACCAGGTGAATTTAGCCGCAAAGTATTCCCAACAGGATTGTAGGCTAGACAGCCTGTTGGATGGCATAGAAGAAGAATTTAGTCAGTCTAAGTGACTGTCTACTTCAGGTGACATATAATGTCCCTAGCCGGATTGTAAATCATTTGTCATGGCGAACCTTTTCACTTCAACCTCCGGACTCGACAGTCCGGAGTGTATCCGAATACCCGCTCAGTTATGTAAAAACCAGGGTACGCGTGGAAACCAGGCGTAGGGGTCATAAGTGCTTGAACAGACAAGTACCCAACTAGCTATGTTATATTACATGGATAGTAAGAAACATCTTCCAGGGAGAATAGTTCCGTTAGGGGTTCCTTTCCCTGGGTACGCATGCATTAATGTGCATGTCCGAACTGCGAAAAGAGACGCAGGATATGAATATCTGGGGGCATGTATTGTAATAAGTAAAAGTCATCTTCTGTTCACCGACCGAATAGTCCCTTAAGAACGCTAGCTTTTGGCTTCACCCAGTCTGAGGTACACATCCGGCTGACCCGACAGTAACAATCGCAGAGGTGCTCCCTTTATACCCTAGCCGAATTAACGGAACGTAGGGCATAAACACAAGAGCCAGGCAACCCAGCTTGGCCAAAACTTTAAGTCATATCGATGCATATAATGGCAAAGAAAAGGTACATGTGGAAAAGTAACACATGTGCAGGGGGCATAGAGCCCAGAACATAGTTATATTAAGCTTCTGTATAAGAAGCCCCCAGGTATAATGAGCACGCCTGGCACGTCAAGATTGTGTAGTCAAGACACATTTTATCCTTTTAAGGCCGTGAAGAAAAAGGGAAGAAAGAAAGAAAGACAGATAGCGGATATATATATATAATTGATGGAGGTAAGGAGACGAACACAGAGTCCGGCACTAGGCATAGAACCTTCGGAGTCTGGCCGCGTTCCATGGGTTTGGCTCGAGTCGATTGTCCGATGCATCCCGCAGACGGTACGCTCCACCGGTTAGAACTTTGTCAATAACGAAGGGACCTTCCCATTTGGGCTTGAGCTTGTCCTTTTTCTTCTCTAGTAGGCGTAGAACGAGTTCGCCAATGTTATAAGTTTTGGCCCGTACTTCTCTGCTTTGATACCATCGAGCATGTTGCTGATAGAATGCGGAGTGGGCTTTTTCCACATCACGCTCCTCCTCCAGGGCGTCCAAACTGTCCTGCCAATCGAGCTCGGCTTCTTTCTCTTCGTACATGTGCACTCGAGGTGAGTCATGAATGATGTCGCAGGGAAGTACCGCCTCTGCGCCGTACACCATAAAAAAGGTGTGTATCCGGTAGTGCGATTTGGCGTGGTGCGCAGCCCCCATAGTACGGAGTGAGCTCCTCAACCCAGTGCGTATCTGATTCCTTCAAGGATCGCACTAATCTGGGTTTAATGCCGCTCATAATAAGACCATTTGCTCGCTCGACTTGACCGTTTGTTTGGGGGTGATAGACGGAGGCATAATCGAGCTTAATGCCCATGTTGCCGCACCAAGTTTTTACCTCGTCGGCTGTAAAGTTCGAGCCGTTATCGGTGATGATGCTGTGGGGGACACCGTAACGGTGTACAACCCCGGATATGAAGTCTAATACTGGTCCAGACTCGGCCGTTTTAACTTATTTGGCTTCTATCCATTTGGTGAATTTATCCACCATGACCATTAGGTACTTTTTCTTATGGCTTCCGCCTTTAAGGGGTCCGACCATATCAAGCCCCCAGACAGCGAAGGGCCAAGTAATGGGGATTGTTCGGAGAGCGGTAGGTGGCAGATGGCTTTGGTTTGCAAAAAGCTGGCAACCGACACAACGTTGGATGAGGTCATGTGCGTCTGCTCGGGCCGTCGGCCAGTAAAAACCTGTACAGAAGGCCTTGCTTACAAGGGCCCGAGCTGCGGCGTGGTGGCCGCCGAGCCCAGCATGAATTTCTACCAAAAGTTGTCGTCCTTCCTCTTTGGAGATGCACCTTTGAAGTACTCCGCTAGCGCTTTTCTTATAAAGCTCTCCCTCGTGGACCTTGTAGGCTTTAGACCACCGCACAATGCAACGTGCCTCATTTGGGTCCTCAGGGAGTTCTTGCCTAGTTAGGTAAGCCAAGAAGGGTTCTGTCCACGGGGCGATTACAGCCATAATCACGTGGGCCGAAGGTGTTATTTCGGTGGCAGAGCCTCCGATTACGTCAGAGTGTTCGGGATCTGGCGTTGTGGCCGGATCCGGACTGTTGTTGCCGGTCTCCCTTCCCACACCACGGATGGTTTAAACATCCTTTCCAAGAAGATATTAGGTGGGACGGGGTCGCGCTTAGCGCTGATGCGAGCGAGGATATCCGCCGCTTGATTGTTTTCTCGGACCACATGGTGGAATTCGAGCCCCTCGAACCGAGCTGACATTTTGAGGACGGAGTTGCAGTAAGCCACCATTTTTGGGTCCTTGGCGTCAAAGTCTCCATTTATTTGAGATATTGCGAGGTTCGAATCCCCATGCACCTCTAGGCGTTGAATGCCCATGGAGACTGCCATCTGGAGACCATGCAACAGGGCCTCATATTCTGCTGCATTGTTGGAGTCTGTGTATAATATTTGGAGTACGTATTGGACTGTATCTCCGGTGGGGGATGTCAGGACGACGCCTGCCCCCAGACCAGCCAGCATCTTAGAGCCGTCAAAGTGCATGATCCAATTGGAGTACGTGCCATACTCTTTAGGGAGTTCGGCTTCTGTCCATTCGGCGACGAAATCAGCCAGTACTTGTGACTTAAAGGCTCGCAGTGGTTTGTATGTTATGTCGAACGGGAGCAGCTCAATAGCCCATTTAGCAATTCGGCCCGTGGCATCGCGGTTATTTATTATGTCGTTGAGTGGTACTTCAGAGGCCACCGTAATTGAACACTCTTCAAAGTAGTGCCGTAGTTTCCGGGATGCCATGAAGACCGCGTATGCTATCTTTTGATAATGTGGCTACCGTGATTTGCATGGAGTGAGGACAGTGGATACGTAGTATACCGGCTTTTGAAGCGGGAACTTATGTCCGTCCGTCTCTCGTTCGGCGACGAGCACTGCGCTTACAACTTGGTGTGTTGCCGCTATATATAACAGCATTGGTTCGCCGATATTTGGCGCGGCCAAGATTGGGTTGCTGGCCAAGACGGCTTTTATTTCTTCTAATCCGGACATGGCCGCATCCGTCCACTCGAAGTGTTCGCTGCGTCGAAGAAGCCGATAAAGAGGTAGTGCCTTTTCTCCCAATCGGGAGATAAAGCGGCTTAAGGCAGCCACACATCCAGTTAATTTCTGGATTTGCTTGAGGTCTTTTGGGATAGCCAACTGTGACAGAACTCGGATTTTAGCCGGATTTGCTTCAATTCCTCTATTGGAAACGATGAAGCCCAAGAGCTTTCCGGCGGGCACGCCAAAAACGCATTTTTCCGGATTGAGCTTGATGTCATATGTTCGGAGATTGTCGAACGTGAGCCTCAAGTCGTCTATTAAGGATTCGACGTGTCTGGTTTTAATGACCACATCGTCTATGTATGCCTCCACTGTTTTGCCGATTTGTGTTTCCAGGCATGTCTGAATCATGCATTGATAGGTTGCATCGGCGTTTTTGAGCCCGAAAGGCATCGTGTTAAAACAGAAGGGGCCGTATGGAGTGATGAATGCCGTTGCGGCTTGATCGGACTCCACCATCTTAATTTGATGGTATCCGGAGTATGCGTCGAGGAAACACAATGAGTCGTGACCTGCGGTAGCATCGATAATTTGATCGATGCGGGGGAGGGGGAAGGGATCCTTGGGGCAAGCCTTGTTAAGGTCCTTGAAATCAACACATAGGCGCCAGGATTTGTCCTTCTTTGGTACCATTACCAGGTTTGCTAGCCAGTCCGGATGTTTTATTTCTCTGATGAATCCGGCCTCGAGTAAATTGGCTAGCTCCTCTCACATGGCTTGTCGCTTAGGCTCTGAGAAACGCCGAAGAGTCTGCTTCACCGGCATGTATCCCTTTAGAATGCTTAGGCTATGCTCGGCCAGCCTGCGTGGGATTCCTAGCATGTCTGAAGGATGCCAGGCGAAAATGTCCCAATTGTCGCGCAAGAACTCCCGCAGTGCGGCGTCTGTTGTGGGGTTCAGCTGTGCCCCGATGGATGCTGTTTTTGTAGGGTCCATTGGGTGGACCTGGAATTTGACTATTTCGTCCGCTGGTTTAAAAGAGGTGGGCTTGGGTCTTTTGTCGAGTATCACGTCGTCCCTGTCCATTGTGGAGCGCAGCGCAGTTAGTTCTTCGGCCGCAAGGGCTTCGGATAACGCCTCGAGGGCCAGTGCGGCGGTTTTATTTTCGGCGCAGAGTGCTATGTCCGGATCACTAGCTAGAGTGATGATTCCATTGGGCCCGGGCATTTTGAGCTTCATGTACCCGTAATGGGGTATAGCTTGGAAGGTCGTGAATGCCTCCCGCCCTAAAAGGGCGTGGTATCCTCTACTGAACGGGGCCACTTGGAATGTGAATTCTCCGGCGTGCCGAATACCACATCTAGTGTGATTTTTCCCGCACATCGTGCCTCCCGACTAGGGATGATTCCTTTGGAGGTCGTGCTGCTTTACTCAATGCGGCTCTTGTCTATTTCCATTTTGCTAAGAGTCTCCTCGTAGATGAGGTTTAATCCGCTGCCATCGTCCATGAGCACTTTAGTAAGCCGGAAGCCGTCCACAATTGGACTAAGGACCAAAGCAGCCGGTGCTCGGGCTGTTCGGAATTGAGGTTCGTCACAGGCATTGAAGGTTATGGCCGTATCGTTCCATGGATTTATTGCTGCAATGGCAGACTTCGGCAAGGCTGCGGAGTGCTCGCTTGCGCCTATTATTTGAGGCGAAGTTCTCGAAGACTTTCAATACTATATTGTTATTTTCCACGGGATGGTGCTCTGTGGTATTGTTGATGAGGAGATCCTCGCTGCTCTTGGCCACCTGCCGGAGTATCCAACATGCTCTAAGGTTGTGTGTTGGCATGGTATCCGGTGTACTGTGAATTTTGCATGGCCCATTGAACCATCCCTCCAATACAGTTCCACGCCCTGTAGTGGGCTTTGGTTTCTTTGTAATTGGATCGGATGACTTACGAGAGTACTCCCTTTTAGTTCGGACGGGGGGTTTAGTGAGAGCCGGAGGATCCCAGAATTTTGTTTGGGTTTTCCAGGCGCTTTCCATCGCACAGTACTTCTGTACTATGGCCGCCAAGACAGCGAAGTGTGCTATGTCACGGCGACTTATGGCGTTGAGGATTCCCTTGTCCATGCAATTTTTGCAAAAGAATGAAATTGCGTCTTCCTCGCGACAGTCCTTGACCTTGCTCATTACAAGGAGGAATGTGGCCCAATAGTGATGTACTGTCTCTTGGAGCTCCTGTCTAATCTGGGAAAGATCACTTATGTCTAGGTGGGTGGGTAGATTTAGGTCCAAACCCTGACCCGATCTGAGACCCAGGGGCGGAGGAGTTTCTGAGTTTGGCAGTTCGGGCTCTGGGATGTTGCCCAATAGTTCTGGCCCGCTGTCTGATTCTAGGTTCGAAGCTTGGGCCATGTCCTCCCGTAGACGGGTATCCGGCTCGGAGAGCTCGGGAATCCAGACATAGTTTGTCCTCAAAATAGAGGAAGAATCGCTACATTGCTCCTCCACCACCGCTATCCGATGGGTGACCGGCGGAGAGTTACTTTGGTCGGGTTTAAGCCCGATCCGATCATAGTCCGTAGCGACTCCCAGGGCGGCGATGCGATCCAAGAGCTCATTCAAGGAAGAGAGCTCCATTGGATCCATCTACTCGACGAATCCCGAGCCGACGTGGAGGCTGTTTTTGATGACCCGAGAAGTCATCGTCGGCGCGACGGCCGAACGGGCGGTCATGACAAAACCGCCTAGTCGGAGAGTTTGGTCTACAGCCAGGGCTCCCCCAGAGGTAATGTTGTCCTTGACAACAAGACAGGCCATCAAGCCTTATCGTGACGGCACAGTGGAACTCTCAATGAAAGCACCAATGTCGGTGTCAAAACCGGCGGATGATAACCCACAAGTATAGGGGACCGCAACAGTTTTCCAGGGTAGAGTATTCAACCCAAATTTATTGATTCGACACAAGGGGAGCCAAAGAATATTCTCAAGTATTAGCAGTTGAGTTGTGAATTCAACCACACCTGGATAACATAGTATCTGCATTAAAGTATTTAGTAGCAAAGTAATATGATAGTAGTGGCAACGGTAACAAAAGTAATATTTTTGGTGTTTTGTAGTGATTGTAACAGTAGCAACGGAAAAGTAAATAAGTGAAGAACAATATATGAAAAGCTCGTAGGCATTGGATCGGTGATGGAGAATTATGCCGGATGCGGTTCATCATGTAACAATCATAACATAGGGTGACACAGAACTAGCTCCAATTCATGAATGTAATGTAGGCATGTATTCTGAATATAGTCATACGTGCTTATGGAAAAGAACTTGCATGACATCTTTTGTCCTACCCTCCCGTGGCAGCGGGGTCCTAGCGGAAACTAAGGGATATTAAGGCCTCCTTTTAATAGAGTACCGGAACAAAGCATTAGCACATAGTGAATACATGAACTCCTCAAACTATGGTCATCACCGGGAGTGGTCCCGATTATTGTCACTTCGGGGTTGCCGGATCATAACACATAGTAGGTGACTATAGACTTGCAAGATAGGATCAAGAACTCACATATATTCATGAAAACATAATAGGTTCATATCTGAAATCCTGGCACTCGGGCCCTAGTGACAGGCATTAAGCATAGCAAAGTCATAGCAACATCAATCTCAGAACATAGTGGATACTAGGGATCAAACCCTAACAAAACTAACTCGATTACATGATAGATCTCATCCAACCCATCACCGTCCAGCAAGCCTATGATGGAATTACTCACGCACGGTGGTGAGCATCATGAAATTGGTGATGGAGGATGGTTGATGATGACGACGGCGACGAATCCCCCTCTACGGAGCCCCGAACGGACTCCAGATCAGCCCTCCCGAGAGGTTTTAGGGCTTGGCGGCGGCTCCGTATCGTAAAACGTGATGAATCCTTCTCTCTGATTTTTTTTCTCCCCGAAAGTGAATATATGGAGTTGGAGTTGAGGTCGGTGGAGCGTCAGGGGGGCCACGAGGTAGGGGGGCGCGCCCAGGGGGCAGGCGCGCCCCCCACCCTCGTGGACAGGGTGTGGGCCCCCTGACGTGGATTTTTCTTCCAGTATTTTTCTTATTTTCCAAATAGATGTTCCGTGGAGTTTCAGGTCATTCCGAGAACTTTTGTTTCTGCACATAAATAACACCATGGAAAGTGTGCTGAAAACAACGTCAGTCCGGGTTAGTTCCATTCAAATCATGCAAGTCAAAGTCCAAATCAAGGGCAAAAGTGTTTGGAAAAGTAGATACGACGGAGACGTATCAGCTCCCCCAAGCTGAAACCTTTGCTTGTCCTCAAGCAATTCAGTTGATAAACTGAAAGTGATAAATAAAAACTTTTACAAACTCTGTTTGCTCTTGTTGTTGTAAATACGTAAAGCCAGCATTCATGTTTTCAGCAAAGATTATGACTAACCACATTCACAATAACTCTTAGGTCTCATGTTTACTCATGTCAATGGCATAATCAACTAGCGAGCCATAATAATAAATCTCGGATGACAACACTTTCTCAAAACAATCATGATATGATATAATAAGATGGTATCTCGCTAGCCCTTTCTGAGACCGCAAAACATAAATGCAGAGCACCTTTAAAGATCAAGGACTGACTAGACATTGTAATTCATGGTAAAAGAGATACAGTCATAGTCATACCCAATATAAATTAATAGTAATGGATGCAAATGACAGCTGCGCTCTCTAGCTAGTGCCTTTTAATAAGAGGGTGATGACTCAACATAAAAGTAAATAGATAAGCCCTTCGCAGAGGGAAGCAGGGATTTGTAGAGGTGCCAGAGCTTGGTTTTGAAATAGAGATAAATAATATTTTGAGCGACATACTTTCATTGTCAACATAACAACCAAGAGATGGCGATATCTTCCATGCTACACACATTATAGGCGGTTCCCAAACAGAATGGTAAAGTTTATACTCCCCCTCCACCAACAAGCATCAATCCATGGCTTGCTCGAAACAACGAGTGCCTCCAACAAGCAACAGTCCCAGGGGGAGTTTTGTTTGCAATTATTTTGATTTAGTTTGCATAAAGCATGGAACTGGGAATCTCGGTGACCAACCATTTTCTCGTGAGTGAGGAGCGGAGTCCACTCCTCTTGAGAATAAACCGCCTAGCATGGAAGATACGGACAACCCTAGTTGATACATGAGCTATTCGAGCATACAAAACAGAATTTCATTTGAAGGTTTGGAGTTTGGCACATACAAATTTACTTGGAACGGCAGGTAGATACCACATATAGGAAGGTATAGTGGACTCATATGGAATAACTTTGGGGTTTAAGGGATTGGATGCAGAAGCAGTATTCCCGCTTAGTACAAGTGAAGGCTAGCAAAAGACTGGGAAGCGACCAACTAGAGAGCAACAACAGTCATGAACATGCATTAAAATTAATGAACATTGAGTACAAGCATAAGTAGGATATAATCCACCATGAACATAAATATCGTGAAGGCTATGTTGATTTGTTTCAACTACATGTGTGAACATGTGCCAAGTCGAGTCACTTAAATCATTCAAAGGAGGATACCACCCCACTATACCACATCACAACCATTTTAATAGCATGTTGGCACGCAAGGTAAACCATTATAACTCATAGCTAATCAAGCATGGCACGAGCAACTATGATCTCTAATTGTCATTGCAAACATGTTTATTCATAATAGACGGAATTAGGAACGATGAAATAATCATATTTACAAAAACAAGAGAGGTCGAGTTCATACCAGCTTTTCTCATCTCAGTCAGTCCATCATATATCATCATTATTGCCTTTCACTTGCATGACCGAATGATGTGAATAATAATAAGAGTGCACGTGCATTGGACTAAGCTGGAATCTGCGAGCATTCAATAAACAGGAGAAGACAAGGCAATATGGGCTCTTAGTTAAATCAACAATAATGCAAATAAGAGCCACTTCAACAATTTAATTATGGTCTTCTCCTATCGACCCCCAAAGAAAAGAAATAAAACTATTTACACGGGAAAGCTCCCAACAAGCAAAAGAAGAACAAGAAATCTTTTTGGGTTTTCTTTTTAATTATTACTACTACGGCGAGAAAAGTAAACTAACTAAAAGCTACACTAATTTTTTTTGCTTTTCTTAAGGTTTAACAAACACACAAGAAGAAATCAAGAAAAAGAAAATAAACTAGCATGGATAATACAATGAAAGAGTATGAGCACCGACATCTAGCAATGAGTGTGTGTGAACATAAATGTAATGTCGGTGGGAAATACGTACTCCCCCAAGCTTAGGTTTTGGCCTAAGTTGGTTTATTGCCACAGATGGCCTGGCAGATATCCATAGTTGTAGCCGGGGTCGTACTGAGATGAAGAAGACTCTGATTGCCACTGGCTGGCAGTCATCTCCTGATCCCAAAAGTAATTAGATTGTCGTGGAGGCTCAAATTGTGGTTCCGGCTCAGGGGCTGGTGTAGGGTTCCGGTAGGCGTGAATGGCCGCCCACGGGACGAGATACAGACCTGTAGATAAATTAAACAAGGAGGGAGCAGGCAAGGTAATAGTCTCAGGGTGATGTTTATCAAAGAACAATTTGTATTTAAGCTCCCCTTCCCTATTCTTAACAATGAAGTCATGCGCTACCATACTCTTATAATCCAAATAAGCATTGGCCAACAATTTTTCTTCTTTTTCATAGTGCCTAATAGGTATGTTATAATGTGCAGCAAGGCGTGAAGCATAAATACCTCCAAAGATGGGGCCCTTTGTACGGTTCAAACTTAACCGTTTAGCAATAATTCCGCCCATACTACAGTGTTATCGCGGAATAAACCATGGAACAAAATGATAATATCAGGAACACTAAGGTTTCCACAGTTTCCGCGACCAATTAAGCAACGACTAGCAAATATGGCAAAGTAGCGTAAAACAGGAAAATGTATGCTAGTGATTCTTGCATCGGAAACCTTCCTAGTTTCCCCCATAGTAATAGTGTCAATAAACCCGTCCACATCTTTACGATGTGGTTCATCTAAACTACCCTCAAAAGGTATTTTGCAAACCTTGCAAAATTCATCTAGTGGCATCTTCTTAACAACATCATATAAATGAAACTCTACTGAAGGAGGTGATTCCTTAGGAAAATAGTAGAAGTTTTGCACAAAAGTATTGGTGAGTAAGAGATACTGATGACGTTGGTCGCGGAGGAAGTCGGTGAGGCCTGCATTCTCAGCCAATGAATAGAAATCATCATAAATCCCGGCTTCTCTCAAGAAATCATCGGAAGGCCATTCACATGGCCAAACCTCCGCAGTGCGAGGCAGATTATATTTGGGCCTCTATGCTTATTCATTTTGCATTTCCTTCGAGCTTTGGCTCGATGAGCCCCTCAAAAATCTCTTCATTATTTTCTGAAAAATTCTGAAATTTTTAGTAACTTCAAATAAAAGTGAACCAAGCTCAACTAAATTGATAGCAACTACTCCTACAAGTGCCTTGAGACTATATCATGCATTAGAACTACTTGAAACCATATACATTTGACATGCAAGCTCAAGAACATGGTCACCTAGGAAGCACAAATTTGCAATGAATAGAGCACTAGAAAAAAACTAATTGGACCAATGGAGGAGTCACATACCAAGGAACAATCCCCCCAAGCAGTTTTGTGAGAGGTGCTTTGAGCAAGGAGATCGAAAATCACAGCAAAATGAGCTAGAACTCGTGCTTGAGCTGGATATTGGTGTTTGTGGGAGGAAGAAGGAGTGTGTGGGTGCAGGAATAAGTGGAGGGGGCCACCGTGGGCCCACGAGGCAGGGGGCGCGCCCAGGGGGGTAGGGCGCGCCCTCCACCCTCATGGCCAGGTGCTTGCCCCTCCTGCTGTGTTCTCAGTGCCAGGTATTCTCAAATATTCTAGAAAGAGTCATATTTCAATTTCAGGGCATTTGGAGAACTTTTATTTTCAGGGTATTTTTATATTGCACGGATAAATCAGAAAACAGACAGAAAAATACTATTTTTACTTTAATTCAACTAAATAACAGAAAGTAAAAGAAGGGTACAGAAGGTTGTGCCTTCTAGTTTCATCCATCTCATGCTCATAAAAAGGAATCCACTAACAAGGTTGATCAAGTCTTGTTAATAAACTCATTCCGAATAACATGGAACCAGAGAAATTTCGAATAACACTATGTTAACTCAACGGGGATATGCACATCCCCAATAATAAGAATATCATATTTTTTCTTGACAGTAGGAAGAGGAAATTCAAAACCTCCAAATATAATCAATGGAATTTTTCCAATAGAGTTGATACTATGAACTTGAGGTTGTTTCCTCGGAAAGTGTACCGTATGCTCATTGCCATTAACATGAAAAGTGACATTGCCTTTGTTGCAATCAATAACAGCCCCTGCAGTATTCAAAAAAGGTCTTCCAAGAATAATAGACATACTATCGTCCTCGGGAATATCAAGAATAACGAAGTCCGTTTAAATAGTAACGTTTGCAACTACAACAGGCACATCCTCGCAAATACCGACAGGTATAGCAGTTGCTTTATCAGCCATTTGCAAAGATATTTCAGTAGGTGTCAACTTATTCAAGTCAAGTCTATGATATAAAGAGAGAGGCATAACACTAACACCGGCTCCAAGATCACATAAAGCAGTTTTAACATAGTTTCTTTTAATGGAGCATGGTATAGTAGGTACTCCTGGATCTCCAAGTTTCTTTGGTATTCCACCTTTAAAAGTATAATTAGCAAGCATGGTGGAAATCTCAGCTTCCGGTATCTTTCTTATATTAGTAACAATATCTTTCATATACTTAGCATAAGGATTCATTTTGAGCATATCAGTCAAACGCATACGCAAAAAGATATGTCTAATCATTTCAGCAAAGCGCTCAAAATCCTCATCATCCTTTTTCTTGGATGGTTTGCGAGGAAAAGGCATGGGTTTCTGAACCCATGGTTCTCTTTCTTTACCATGTTTCCTAGCAACAAAGTCTCTCTTATCATAGCATTGATTCTCTGATTGTGGGTTATCAAGATCAACAGCAGGTTCAATTTCTATATCATTATCATTACTAGGTTGAGCATCATCATGAACATCATCATTAGCATCTTCATTAGACTCATGTTCATTACCAGATTGTGTTTCAGCATCAGAAATAGAGATATCATTGGGATTCTCAGGTGGTTCAGCAATAGGTTCACTAGAAGCATGCAAAGTCCTATCATTTTTCTTTTTCTTCTTTTTAGAAGGACTGGGTGCATCAATATTATTTCTCTGAGAATCTTTCTCAATTCTCTTAGGATGGCCTTCAGGATACAAAGGTTCCCGAGTCATCCTACCTGTTCTAGTAGCCACTCTAACAGCATAGTCATTATTCTTACTATTCAATTCATTGAGCAAATCATTTTGAGCTTTAAGTACTTGTTCTACTTGAGTAGTAACCATAGAAGCATGTTTACTAATGAGTTTAAGTTCACCTTTAACATTAGCCATATAATCACCCAAGTGTTCAATCATATGAGCATTTTGTTTCAATTGTCTACCAAAATAAGCATTGAAATCTTCTTGCTTAACCATAAAGTTATCAAACTCATCCAAGCATTGGCTAGCAATTTAATAGGAGGGATTTCAGCTTTATCATATCTATAGAGAGAATTTACCTTTAGTACCTGTGTCGGGTTATCAAGACCATGAGTTTCTTTAATAGGTGAAGGATTAAGATCATATGTTTCTTCAACAGGCGATAAATTAAGACCATGTATTTCTTCAATAGGAGGTAAATTCTTAACATCTTCAGCTTTAATGCCTTTTTCTTTCATAGATTTCTTTGCCTCTTGCATATCTTCAGGACTGAGAAATAGAACACCTCTTTTCTTCGGAGTTGGTTTAGGAATAGGCTCAGGAAGTGTCCAATTATTTTCATTGGTCAACATATTATTCAATAAAATTTTAGCTTCATCCGGTGTTCTTTCCCTGAAAACAGAACCAGCACAACTATCCAGGTAATCTCTGGAAGCATCGGTTAGTCCATTATAAAAGATATCAAATATTTCATTTTTCTTAAGAGGATGATCAGGCAAATCATTAAGTAATCGGAGAAGCCTCCCCCAAGCTTGTGGGTGACTCTCTTCTTCAATTTGCACAAAATTATATATATATATATATATCCCTTAAAGCAGCTTGTTTCTTATGAGTAGGGAAATATTTAGCAGAGAAGTAATAAATCATATCCTGGGGACTACGCACACAACCAGGATCAAGAGAATTAAACCATATCTTAGCATCACCCTTTAATGAGAACGGAAATATTTTAAGGATGTAAAGGTAGCGAGATTTCTCATCATTAGTGAACAGCGTGGCTATATCATTAAATTTAGTAAGATGTGCCACAACAGTTTCAGATTCATAGCCATGAAAAGGATCAGATTCAACCAAAGTAATTATATCAGGATCAACAAAGAATTCATAATCCTTATCAGTAACACAGATAGGTGAAGTAGCAAAAGCAGGGTCAGGTTTCATTCTAGCATTAAGATATTGCTGCTTCCATTTAGCTAATAATTTCTTAACATCATGTCTGTCTTTGCAAGCAAAAATTTATTTAGCAATCGCTTCATCCATAACATAGCCCTCAGGCACAACAGGCAATTCATATTTATTAGGGGGAGAGTCTTCATCATCACTTTCTTCAATATAATCAGTTTCAATAATTTCATTCTCTCTAGCCCTAGCAAGTTGTTCATCAAGAAATTCACCAAGTGGCATAGTAGTATCAAGCATAGAAGTAGTTTCATCACAAGTATCATGCAGAGTAGAAGTGGCATCATCAATAACATGCGACATATCAGAACGAATAGCAGAAGTAGGTTTAGGTGTCGCAAGCTTACTCAAAACAGAAGGTGAATCATGTGCAGAGCTAGATGGCAGTTCCTTACCTCCCCTCGTAGTTGAGGGATAAATTGTTGTCTTAGCGTCTTTCAAGTTCTTCATAGTGACCAGCAGATATAAATCCCAAGTGACTCAATGAATAGAGCTATGCTCCCTGGCAACAGCGCCAGAAAATAGTCTTGATAACCCACAAGTATAGGGGATCGCAACAGTTTTCGAGGGTAGAGTATTCAACCCAAATTTATTGATTCGACACAAGGGGAGCCAAAGAATATTCACAAGTATTAGCAGTTGAGTTGTCAATTCAACCACACCTGGATAACTTAGTATCTGCAACAAAGTATTTAGTAGCAAAGTAATATGATAGTAGTGGCAACGGTAACAAAAGTAATATTTTTGGTGTTTTGTAGTGATTGTAACAGTAGCAACGGAAAAGTAAATAAGCGAAGAACAATATATGAAAAGCTCGTAGTCATTGGATCGGTGATGGAGAATTATGCCGAATGCGGTTCATCATGTAACAATCATAACATAGGGTGACACAGAACTAGCTCCAATTCATCAATGTAATGTGGGCATGTATTCCGAATATAGTCATACGTGCTTATGGAAAAGAACTTGCATGACATCTTTTGTCCTACCCTCCCGTGGCAGCGGGGTCCTAGCGGAAACTAAGGGATATTAAGGCCTCCTTTTAAGAGAGTACCGGAACAAAGCATTAACACATAGTGAATACATGAACTCCTCAAACTATGGTCATCACCGGGAGTGGTCCCGATTATTGTCACTTCGGGGTTGTCGGATCATAACACATAGTAGGTGACTATAGACTTGCAAGATAGGATCAAGAACTCACATATATTCATGAAAACATAATAGGTTCAGATCTGAAATCATGACACTCGGGCCCTAGTGACAAGCATTAAGCATAGCAAAGTCATAGCAACATCAATCTCAGAACATAGTGGATACTAGGCATCAAACCCTAACAAAACTAACTCGATTACATGATAGATCTCATCCAACCCATCACCGTCCAGCAAGCCTACGATGGAATTACTCACGCACGGCGGTGAGCATCATGGTATTGCTGATGGAGGATGGTTGATGATGTCGACGGCAACGAATCCCCCTCTCCGGAGCCCCGAACGAACTCCAGATCAGCCCTCCCGAGAGGTTTTAGGGCTTGGCGGCGGCTCCGTATTGTAAAACGCGATGAATCCTTCTCTCTGATTTTTTTCTCCCTGAAAGTGAATATATGTAGTTGGAGTTGAGGTCGATGGAGCGTCAGGGGGGCCACGAGGTAGGGGGGCGCGCCCCCCACCCTCGTGGACAGGGTGTGGGCCCCTGATGTGGATTTTTCTTCCAGTATTTTTCTTATTTTCCAAATAGATGTTCCGTGGAGTTTCAGGTCATTCCGAGATCTTTTGTTTCTTCTCATAAATAACATCATGGAAAGTCTGCTGAAAACAGCATCAGTCTGGGTTAGTTCCATTCAAATCATGCAAGTTAGAGTCCAAAACAAGGGCAAAAGTGTTTGGAAAAGTAGATACGACGAAGACGTATCACCGGATATAGGGTAGGGGGTCCCGAACTGTGCGTCTAAGGCGGATGGTAACAGGAGGCGGGGGACACAATGTTTACCCAGGTTCGGGCCCTCTCGATGGAGGTAATACCCTACTTCCTGCTTGATTGATCTTGATGATATGAGTATTACAAGAGTTGATCTACCACGAGATCGTAGAGGCTAAACCCTAGAAGCTAGCCTATGATTATGATTGTTGTTGTCCTACGGACTAAACCCTCCGGTTTATATAGACACCGGAGGGGGCTAGGATTACATAGAGTCGGTTACAAGGGAGGAGATCTACATATCAGAATTGCCAAGCTTGCCTTCCACGCAAAGGAGAGTCCCACCCGGACACGGGACGAAGTCTTCAATCTTGCATCTTCATAGTCCAACAGTCCGGCCAAAGTATATAGTCCGGCTGTCCGAGGACCCCCTAATCCAGGACTCCCTCACCTAGTACACATAATCCTCATGCAACATTCGTTTTTTTTCAAAAAAAACTGAATTCGGCTTCGGTGGTTGCTTCACACATATACCTCAGCGTAACTTGCCAGGGGCTCGGTATGGGAACAAATGAGTTGCCGACAAGTCTGAACAGCTTTATAGCATACTTCGGCGTTGCGAGTTTGGCCTTATATGCATCAGCTCCGAATCATGTCTTGGGTCAATAGTTGGGTTGCCCGGCTCCTGTGCTTGGTACCTTACGTTCTACTCTATCGGCTAGGCTAGTAAAGGGAGAACTACTGCGGCCGGTTCATCTGGTCAAGCACCTCAGTAGAGAAAGCCGAAAACTGACTGTCATGATGCGGCGAGAGCTGGTCAACCACTCGATGACTTATCAGAATCTTTCGCGATCCCCTTCGTGTTATACGAAGGACCTTTTTCTTCAGGTCATACATGTAACGCACCATGTTGGAATAAGTCGTATACATACCAGGGGCTATATCATAGTCCCCCCATAAAACTCCTATGGCTATAAGTCGTATACATACCAGGGCCTTATAGTCCGATTGCCTAGTTCACCGCATTGATGCCTCCTTAATGGACCAAGACGTTGGGTTAAGAGTTATCAAATGCTTTTTTGAACACCCCCATACTTTATACGAGGGGGCTAAAGCCGACGACTGGAAAACTTTCATATTAATACAAAAACAGCCGCATAGGAGGAACACAATTTTTTAGGCGAAATTAACATATATAGCATTATTACAACTACTCATACATTTCACACGAATATCATGTTTTTCGAGCACTGACCCTCTATCAAGCGGGCACGCTCCAGGACATCCTCGAAATAATACTCTGGTGCGTGATGGTCCTTGCCTTTGGGTGGACTCTTCGCGGCAACATCTGTGGCCTTCATCTTCGCCCAATATGTCTTGACACGGGCAAAGGCCATCCGTGCACCTTCAATGCACGCCGACCGCTTAACAACGTCGATACTCGGCACTGCATCAGCATGTCGCCACACCAAACCAAAATAACTATCTGGAATTGGCTCGTTTGGCCACAGCATCCTTCATGGCAGAACCGGATAGTCTATGGAGTTCGGCCCATTGGGTCATCTGTTCGTTCAGCAACAGTGGGCGTTTTGACGCACCGAACTGCGACCAGAAAAGCTTCTCCGTTGCATACCATTCTCGCGCTTGGTAAAACTGCGCCGCATCGGAAGCGCTCTTCGGCAAGTCCAACAATTCATCTGGAGAACTCCACACTTTATTAAGTGGAGCATCATTCGGATCGCCGAACTTAGTTTGCAATAAAAAAGGCTTCCCAGCCGCGATCTCCCCAGCTTGTCGGATCTCCTCCCGGGCCGCTCTAGACTCGGACCGCGCTTCTTTCGCCTCTCGCAAGGTCTTGTCAAGATCTGCCGTTTTCGCTTTATTATCCTTCTCGAGGATCTCATAGTGGCCAGCGGCATCCTTTAACTCACGTGCCATCGTGGATATTCTCTCCTTGCATTGGCGCCGCGCAGTCTGTTCGGCCTTTAGCTCGGCAGCTGCCCTCTCGGCAGCCACATTACCAATCCAGACCTGCTCCTTGGCCCGGGCAAGCTCAGCCCGAAGGATCTCAACCGCAGCAGCACCATCTGCAGTCATGCATATTTCAGTATACAATATTTTGCATTATGCTTATATTACCAGGCATGTGCTTGTAAGGACTGCCCCAAACACATACCTTGCGACTCGTCAAGACACCTATTGATAAGCGTAAGGTCATCTTCCGCCACATCAAGCTTCCGCTCCAGATCGGCAACTTCTGTAGTCCGGGCGGACACCAGGGAAGTGACAGCCTGCATTTCAATTTATCATATTATTTCCTAGGCTTATCTTATTCCTATGATCGCCCCCCTTAGGAGGCCAATCAGAGTCTCAGGGGCTACTACCTATACACAGGCACAGTTCGTGAATAAAAGACACTCAAAGATTTTTTCAGCACAAACCTCGAAGCCTCTGAGCAGGCTCGCGCAGGCTTCGTTCAGTCCGCTTTTCGCGGACAGAACCTTTTCAACCACCGTACCATCAAGGTACGATGCTCCCCCGAGGCGAACGCCTGTCGCAGCATGTTCGTCAATATATCCGGCGCTTCTGGACCTCCGGAAGCTGCGGTGGGAGTACGGCCTCCCTCCGAGTCGTCTCCGGCTGTAAACCGGATAGTCTGGGGCCTTTATCATTGGCCCCCGGGCTCAGGGCTACCGAAGTATTACCTTCAGGTTGTGTCTTCGCCACCCCTCGCACCATTTGTTGATCAGGAGAGACCCACCGCGACGACACCTCAAAGTCATCCGCCCTATTGGGCGAGGAGATCGGTGGAGGCGTCTCGCTCTCCATCATCTCTGGGAGAAGGTCCCCCGAGGAAGAGGATTGTTGAAGATTGTGTGCTGAGCTGCAAAAAACCATGTATTCTAGATGTTACCTCGGTCACAGGAAGGGAACGGGATATGTTTAAAATACCCTTGTTCACTTACGATTTGGCTAAAGGCTTGGCCTCACTGAGGGATTGCACGATGACGTCGTCCTCCGAGCCCGAGCCGCCCGACAGGGGCCTCTTGCCTCTCTTAGGAGCCTTTTCCTCCCAATATTCGGAGGTGGCCCTTTTCTTACCATGGGGAGAAGATATGTTGACTTCTCCCTTGTCTTCGGATGATGGAATTTTGATCCCCCCGGACATAGTGTCTGATATACCTTCTGAATGGAGGCCAGCTCTGGCCCTCCCCCTCTCCGCCTTGTCCTCCTTCATAGGCATCTGATATGGTGCCGGGGCCAGCATCCTTGTTAATACAGGATCTGCCGAGTCTTCGGGGAGGGGGGCCGAACACCTGATTCGCTCCGCTTTCTTTATCCATCCCTGGAAAACGATAAGTTTTACTCAGTATTACATTGCGACATACATACTACAAAGTGTTCGGGAGTTGAGCGCTTACCGAGGTATCCGGATGATTGCAGTCGAGGCTGATGTCCTCGGTGGTGCCCGGCCACTGTTTTTGTTTCCCGAAAAACAACTTCCACATCCCTTTGTGCATAGTGTCGAAGAAGTGTTGGAGGGTTCGTGGTCCCTCGGGATTAAACTCCTACATGCGGAGAGGCCTACGTTGGCATGGCAGGGTTCGGCGGACTAGCATTACTTGAATCACGTTGACAAGATCAATGTCCTTATCAAGGAGGGTTGAGATGCGGCTCTGTAATGTCTGCACTTCATCAACTGATCCCCAGTCCAGCCCCTTGTTAATCCATGATGCCAGCTGTAACAGAGGGCCCGAATGGAATGCTGGTATAGCTGCCCACTTGGTACCACGGGGTTCTGTGATGTAGAACCACTCCCGCTGCCACTGGTTGGAAGTTTCGGTGAAAGAACCTTTTGGCCAAAGAGCATTGGTAAGCTTGCTCACTATGGCGCCGCCGCACTCCGCCTATTTCCCGTCAACCACCTTCGGCCTCACACTAAAGGTCTTGAGCCATAAGCCGAAGTGTGGGGGAATTCTGATAAAGGCCTCACACGTAATGATGAACGCCGAAACGTGAAGGAAAGAATCTGGGGCTAGATCATGAAAATCTAGTCCGTAATAAAACATGAGCCCCCGGATGAAGGGGTTGAGAGCAAACCCTAACCCACGGAGAAAGTGAGAGATGAATACGACCCTCTCGCCGGATCTGGGAGCCGGGATAACCTGTCCTTGAGCAGGAAGCCTGTGGGGGATCTCCGTGGTCAGGTATCTGGCTACCCGAAGCTTCGCAATGTCCTCCATTGTAATAGAGGAAGCCACCCATCAGCCCTGCGGGCTGGGTCCGGACATGACTGGGAAGCTTAAAGCAATGGAGTCGAACCTTGGGTGCTAGAACTCGAGGTTGGGGAGGCTGAGGAGAAGTTTGGCGTAAATAAAGACGGCCCTTGGCTCCTTTATAAAGGCAACGGGTATCGAGCGCCTCCTCCTAAGCCTGAAAACCTGCCTATCCCTAAGGGATTTTTCCAATGGAACGGTTGGGTTACCCACGCCCGTATTAATGAGAATCCCACGATAAAGGAACACGATCTCTGCCTCGACAAGACGTGCCAATAAAAACCTCGCCTCGAAATGTGGAATGGCAGGACAGAAACGGTTCAAAATAAAGACCGGGCAAGCGTAATGTCACATTACGAAAAGTTGTCTGCAGATTGGACTCGTGAAATATTATATTCTCTATGATTGTGATACTTGTGTTGCAGATCTGGACACGTTCGTCCGAAGACTATCTTGGAGTATTCGGAAAAGGGAACCCGCCTTGCAATGCCGAAGACAATCTGCATGCCGAACACCTTGTCATTGAATCCTGGTTCAGGGGCTACTGAGGGAGTCCTGGACTAAGGGGTCCTCGGGTGTCCGGCCTGTTGGACATGGGCCGGACTAGTGGGCTGTGAAGATACAAGACCGAAGACTTTCTCCCGTGTCTGGATAGGACTCTCCTTGGCGTGGAAGGCAAGCTTGGCGATCGCATATGAAGATTCCTTTCTCTGTAACCGACTTTGTACAACCCTAGTCACCTCCAGTGTCTATATAAACCGGAGGGCTTAGTCTGGAAAGGGACATAGTCATACAGGCTAGCCTTCTAGGGTTTTAGCCATTACGATCTCGTGGTATATCAACTCTTGTAATACTCATATTCATCAAGATCAATCAAGCAGGAAGTAGGGTATTACCTCCATAGAGAGGGCCCGAACCTGGGTAAACATTGTGTCCCCCGTCTCCTGTTACCATTGACCTTAGACGCGCAGTTCGGGACCCCCTACCCGAGATCCGCCGGTTTTGACACCGACACATGCACAATCCCCATCGACCCTTTCTATATACATAGACCTGCCTACGTGTCTCATGTACGCACATTATCTTTAGGCATGTCTCTCACACATTGTCTCACACCTCTCTTCCTAATCGATGAGTATGATTCTAGCAGAGCATTCTGTAGGATGCCCCTTACTGTTAGGTTGGATGAATAGTAATATCAGAGATAAGGGGTTACCTTAGTCCGATAACCCAGCGTTACAATTCCTAGCCGGCTTTGTCAGTGGACACAGAGTCCTTCACAATTCTGCTACCGTTGTCTTGTACGACAAGTAATCTCCATGTGTCTCCCTAAATGAGTCACGGGCCGACCAATGTGGCGCAGGACGGAACCGAACCAAGGGCCTCACCTCTGCCCCCAGGTCTCGTTATCTTCTCACACCCACACATACCAACACAGACACCACACACAAAAATCTCCTCGTGCCTCTATACCCTCCCCCTTGCATATACACACTCAAGGGAATCTCTCGTCGTGACATCATATTAGTCTATCTCTCTAGACCTCTCTCATTTCTCGTGCTATCTCTCCCACACACCCCTCGTCCCGCCGGCCCCTCTATCCATGCCTCTCTCGAATACGTAATACAAACACATACCTCTCTAGGCCCTGCCAAATACATCAACTACACATTCACACATGTTACATCACGTACCCCTATCAGGCGGTAGGTGCGACATATGCCAACGGGTAGCTTATCATTGTGGGAGCCAGTAAGACATCGTCGGTGCCTGGAAATGGGATAAGGCGAAGACATGCACGCCGGCAAATCTTACCCAGGTTCGGGGCTCTCCGTGGAGATAACACCCCTAATCCTGCTCTGCGGGGTCTCCACATGATCACTAGATCAACACAAGTAGCTAGAAAGGCTAGCTCTCCTCTTCTCTCTATGTGGTGTGTAAAACTATCTGAGATCAACCCTTTGCATGGGTGCCCTGGGGGGTTTATATAGGCCTACCCCTCGGGGTACAATGGTAATCCGGCTGGACGCGGGTCCTAGCCATCAGTGTCTGTATTCGCCGGCTTCTCCGCCGACCGCTGGGGCCCGCCGACTGGTGGGTCCCGCTGGCTGCCGGCCTCTTGGCCGACAGGCCGGCACCACCGCCTGGGGGTCTCATCGGTGGCTGGTTACTGTAGCCTCGCCCCTGATGACGAGGGCTTTGTCGAGGTAGGCATGGCTACAGTGTCGCCGCCTGGCGGGCTCTCACTATAGCCTTACCTCGTCTTGTCTCCTTAATGATGCACATACTTCGAGGGAGGGAGGTAGCTGGCTATTGGGAGCCGGCTACGCCGCAGGCCGACTGGGGGAGGCTTGGCCGCCTTCGAGCATCTCTCTGGCTGAAGGGCCCTGTCAGGGCCGGATTTTCGGGATATTAATTTCCCAGAAAATGGCCTTTGTGCTCACCAGCCCCAGGATTACTGTTAGCTGATGAGGCACCAACTTGATACAAGAATTCCAAGCAAAGTACAAAATATGTAGTACAAGACCATTGTGGCCTAGGAGTACAACACTTGGTTTCTAGAGGTTGATGGCGGAAGCGGTTTGTGGTTCATCTGCGTCTATGGGACTCCATTTCCCACAAGAACAGCTGACCAGGATAACTCCTATCTTCGCGAGGCTGCTATCACCTTTACATGGGTTCTGGGGCTGTCGTCATAATGCTACCTCCACGTGCGAAATCTGGCCAAGACAATAGCCAGGGACAAGCCGGTGAGTATGTTTGAATGTACTCGCAAACATTTAGAACACGGGTATAATATAATAAGAGATAATCATGCTTCGAAAATTGTGAGGATGATAACGTCTGTCACGAGATAAACGAAAATCCGAGATGCATGCATGCGGGAAAAATATGCACATGCAATACGGGAGTAGAAATAGAGTATACTGATCGAGTGTCTGAAATGACTCCTCGAAGGGTGCAAATAAAATTAACAATGCCGCAGTCGGGCGTCTGAGCGACACCACATAAAGGGCTTATAAAGAATAATTAAATAACAAGCATGCCACAGTCGGGCGTCTGAGCGACACCACATAAAGGGCTTATAGAGAATAAATAAATAACAAAACATGCCGCAGTCGGGCGTCTGAGCGACACCACATAAAGGGCTTATAAATAATAATTAAATAACAAGCATGCCACAGTCGGGCGTCTGAGGGACACCACATAAAGGGCTT
>NC_057811.1:296398863-296415354 GCF_018294505.1 Triticum aestivum
AAATAAATAACAAAACATGCCGCAGTCGGGCGTCTGAGCGACACCACATAAAGGGCTTATAAAGAATAATTAAATAACAAGCATGCCACAGTCGGGCATCTGAGCGACACCACATAAAGGGCTTATAGAGAATAAATAAGTAACAAACATGCCGCAGTCGGGCGTCTGAGCGACACCACATAAAGGGCTTATATAAGAATAATCACAGTGAATATCCAGGAGGTAGAACTGTCCCAGGGATACTCAATAATTCAAATAAAGTAACTGGTTAGTCCACAATAATAATGATCATAATCCATATGTGCCACAGTCATAAACAATATCTAGTTCAGCCGTTTCTCCATCCGAAAACCGTCACTGTGATCTAATTTAGCCGTTCTCCATCCGAATACCGTCACTACGATCTAGTCAAGCTGTGTCTCCATCCGAAAACCGATACTATGATCCATCTCAGACTGTAATCCTTACCCATGAACATGGCTATCCAAATGGATATATCCTCTGCAGAGGGTGTACTCTTTACCCACGAGTAATGGATTTATCTATTCCATCGGGACTAATTCCGCCTACGGCCTTTTAATTGAAAACACGCCTGACCTGCACACACCAGCTTAACTTACCGGTGTCTGGAATCACCCACAACACCTGTCAAGCCAAACTCTAAGTGGGGAGGCTACAACCTCGACGTAGCATGGGATCAAATTTATATCGCGCGCTCTAAGGGGTGCCCCCCTCTCGGTCCCAACCGGAAACACCCATGCAATGCCTACCGGATGCATCCGGTATCTTCCACCATGGCCTCTCTGTACGGTGTGTGCCTTGGTAAGGGGTTGACAACTTACTGAACCGTACCCCGTCTACGACAGGGACAAGTGGTAGTACAAAACAATTAGGGAAGTTACTGATCAAGACTCGACCTACGGCCGACTCAGATGGTCCTAGTATTCACCAAATAGTTAACACAACCAAAATATTTCCATTAACAGACAGAATCACCGCTCATCAAACTCATCATGCCATACCGGACACACTCGTCTCGACGAGGAACTAGGGACAAACTCGTGTCCACCCAAGACCACGACTCCCCCGTCTTCCTGCCGGTATGCATGAAAAGCTCGCGGGGATGATCACTAACACCAGCATATCCATACTAACAGTAGAGCATCTCCAAAACGCACTTATGCGTGTGACTGAATTGATACATAGAAATAACGCATGCTCCAAGTCAAAGTGGTGTCGAAACCGTATCAAAACACCACACAAAAATATTATGCCAGAGTTCAGAATGCTTGCCTTCAAGAGTATGCAAAGGGTGCACTTTTTGAAAGCTTTCTCTTCTCTCCATTTTCCTATTTTGAGAAATATACAAATAACAAATATCCCAAAACCAGTACAAAAAGTAGTCCCAAATATTTTTGAAATAAATCTTAAAATAAACTAGATGAAATTTGAGAGAGGTAAGAAAAAGAATCAAATCATTTGGAGTTTTATTTTAAAAGATATAACCAGTCAAGTTTGGTCAAAGTTCTATTTTAAATAAAACCAGAAAAAGGAAAACGCTTCGATACAGAATACGCTTTCGGGGTAGGGGATACGCACTCGCGGAAATACGCTTCCACTTAAGCCAGCGCGGTTGGCGCGGGGGTCACTGACAGTGGGTCCAGAGGGCCCACTGGTCAGGTTTGACCATTCTCCCCTCTCCCTCCTCTTCCTCTGCCCGAACGGGGCGGGGCTCCGGCGTTCGCCGTCGACGAACGGCGGCTCCTCGAGGGCACCTGAGGGCAGGGATGGACCCGCCAGACCGGGGCGGTCCTCTCGGTGGTCGCGGGGTCGACGGTGGTCGGAGGAGTCGCCGGCGGCGAGCTCCGCGGCGGAGAGGGCTACGGGAGTGAAGTGAGCTTTGGGCTCCGGTGGTCTCCGATCGAGGCTGCGATGCTGGGCAGCTCCGCAAGAACAAGGGAGAGCGATTGGTGGCGCTGGATGGGCGGGGGAGCGTCTAGTTGCGACGAATGGCACCGGAAGGCAGCGGCGGCCGAACCGGCTGGAGTTGGGGGAGATGGACTCTTCCGGCCAATCCACTGCTTGGGGAGCTCTAGGGGGAAGGCTTGAGGTCGCCTGAGTGTTCGGTGGGGCTCGGGGCCTCCTTTTATAGGCGCTCGAGGCTGGACCGCGGTGGCTGTGGATAAGAACGCCGGCGACAGCCGTGCTGTAGCTGCAGGGCGACGTGGCGGCGACGAGCGCGTGCCGACGAGCTTCAGGATAAGATCAAGCTGTTCACAGGGGCAGCTGGCCCGCGCGGGTGGCTTGGGCGGCGCCGTCCATGGCAGAGGTTCACTGCTGACGCCGGCGTGCCGCCAAAAGCCCTGACGGCGGTGTTGTAGGGCGGCAGAGGTGGCGTGGAGAGTGGGCGAGCGTAGTGCGCGGTTCAGCAGGCGAGCAGGGGCCAGGGACGGGACGCGACGAGGGCGGCAGTGCGACGCGGCGGCTTAGTGCACGCGCGTGCAAAACGTGCGCTCTGGGCGCGCCCAGAGCATGCACGGGACATGCTCGACGAAATGCCAGGGCAGTCTAGAGCGCGAGGCGGAGGCTGGCAACTAACAGGGCAGGGATAGGGGTAGCTAGGAGCTCAGTGGACATGGTTGCTCGGCCAGAGGATCAAGATCACAGTGCAAACAAAAACTCATGTCAAAACTGGCTGTGCACACCAAGTGTTCGACAGAATGCCAAGTGCATTTAGGCAACTCTTGGAGTGTCCAAAATCTCCAGATCAAGGTCTCCCTGGATGCAGGTGATGATGGCAAGATCATTTGGGCAAAACCAGAAACTTGCTAGAGCAAGTTTTGCAAAACTACAGTTTTGGACAGAAAGAAGGAGGTCTCATTGCATGCACTTAAAATCCTCCAATGGGTCCATTCTCCTGGACTTTAGGGTTTTGAAGGGAGGGCTACAAGTAGGAAAAAGCTCAGGGTCACTGGAGTAAGATAAAATAGGGTTGCAGTACAAATCACCAAATTGGACCAGAATCAAAAAGAGGTTGATTCACTCAAATATTTCAAGGAACATCACTGGGTTTTGGTATAAAGTTGAATTATATGCATCTACTGACATCTCCAAACACTTGGAAGAATTTTTAAAGGAATATTTAAATAGGTTGTAGTGCAAAAATGCCTACTGGACCAGATTTGAAAAGCTGATGCAGAGCTCAAAATCTTTAATAACCAAAGGATATTTTTGCATAAAAGTGATGTGGAAACATCACATGACATCCCCAAATTTTGGTGAAATTTTCAAATGCATTTGCCAAAAGGTTGCAGTGCAAAAAGGGGCTCCAAATTTATGAAAGATCATTTTAAAAGAATAAAGCTCATGAAAATTAATTATGCAAATAAATCCACTGATAAAGAATTGTTTTTTTATAAAGAGGGCATACAAGTCCAATAATATTTTTGGAAAGTTCTCACTTGAGGCAAAAACCCTTAAAATAAAAAGGGAAAAATCTAGACAAATGGAAAAGTTTTATTTCCTGGAAAAAATTTAATTTATAAAACAAGGTCAAAATTTTGGGGTGTCACAACACTACCCCCCTTAAGAAAAATCTCGTCCTCGAGATTTGTTAAAAGCTGTTTGAACAAACATTGCTCTTACCAAAAGAAATCATTCAACTATGCAAAATAAAATGGCTACAGTGAGAGAGCAATAAGTGGTGTAAAACCACAGTGTGGTACACTTGCGTAGCATGGAAAAAAAATCCATGGGTGGGGGAAAAACGGGATATTTCTACGTGGATACAGTAATTTAGAATAAATTCTAAATTACTAAAACACGCTGGTCGTACCCGAGAGCACAGTGCTCTCTCTGGCTGACAGGTGGACCCGGGGTCCACTGTCGGCCTCTTCTTCTACCTCTGGCTCTCTCTTCTCTCTCGCGTGCTCTCCCGCGCTTCCTCCACCGGCGACGCCTAGCGCGTAGGGCATCTAGGCCGTACTGCGGTAGTGCGCGGCGTGCTAGCTGCCGGTGCAGCATGCACTCACCTCGCGGGCCAGTGCACTGTCGGCACTGCTCGCGGACTTGCCTCCGAACACCGGTGATCGAGCGACGAGTGGCGCTGGTGGACCTCGCCCACCGTACACCGATCTCGAGCTATAAAACGATCGCGATGCTCCTCCCTTCTTCCTCACACCTGGCCTCGCTTCTACTTCTCCTTCCTTCTCCTCCATTGCCGTTAGCAGGAGCTCGAGACGAGGCTCTAATGGCGGAGGCGATGCCGGACTGGTATGTGGTCCTGTTGTGGGGAGGTTTAGCGACGCTGCTGGGGCTCTGCGTGCTCCTGTGCGCGATGATCCTAGATGATCGTCGTGATGCTGCCGCTCGAGTGCTAGCTCTTTGTGGTGGCGACGATCACGAGGATTAGGTGCGGCGTCGAGTGCTGACTGCTGTCGGTGTGCTGGGGCAACTTGCGCCCGAATGATTACTCACAAATCTCTCTTACTGGGACTGTGGTGTCCTCGAGTGTGATCAGTTAGGTGCAAAAATGTGTACGAGGATTTGTAATTAGCGTACGAGGTCGAGTGGTTGAGGTTGTGAGTCTGCTGTTACGGTGTTGCGCGAATAAAAATCTACGCCGTGAAGATATATACGCTGCAGCAACTCGGGAAAAGATATCTCGTTACAAAATTTACCGCGAGTGAAAAAATAAAATTAGCTAAAACAAAAATTAACAGCAGTAAATTTGTTAACATAAATGAAACCAAAAATCTGATCCGTCGCACAAATTTTTGGAAAACACGTACAAGTTACAACACGTAAAGAAATACTGTGATAGAAAAAACATAGCGGTGACGTTTACAACGAAAACGGCAAAAGGACAGGGTCTTGAGAAAACGCCTCTGGTACTGGGGCACACTCCTCTTCTATCGGGGGAAGCGGGTTGACCAGTCGATGAATGCGCCTCTCCTGGTCAGGCCTCAGTGGTCTGCCAATAGCGATCCGAGGATTTAAATCAGCGAGGCTCTGGAGATAACCCATTACCCGCTGAGTCAAACGCTCCTGAGCGATAACGTACTGGGCAAGGTTGGCCAGTACTGGATCTCTCTCAATTCGTCCACTGGGAAAAGATGCAACTTCTCCGGGTGCTGCACGACTCGGGAAATAATAATATCCTCGTTCGCTGGCATAGGGTACCGCGAATCGAAGGCACGCGAGCGCTTCGTACACAGCAGCTTCTATGGCCATATGCGGAGTCGGTATGGATTTTCCCATGAAGGAAACTTCCGTTGGGTCTTGGTTTGGGTATGCGGGAGGGATGTGCACCACCGCCCAATATTTCGAGGTGGAAGGGGTCATCCTCGATTTGAAAAACTCGTACTGGGGTGGATGGGTGGCACTCATGGTACTGCAGGTAAAGTCCCACGATAATTTAACAAAACTACCCGGGGTTGCGTCTGGGGTTCTCAGATAAATACTGGGGGTTGGCATGGCAAAGAAATGGTTGTGAGTGTTGGGCACATGGTGAGGGGTACTCGGCATGGTCACGAGGTGGCCTTTATATAGCATTGGGGCTGGGTTATCCACCGTGGTGAAGGGTAACTGGTTGTCGATCCAGTTCTTGGGTCAAAGCCACAGATATACATATCACATAAATGTGACGCATTACTATGGATGCCGTCGGGGTTGGTCTAGGTAGCTGCGCCTCAAGTTTAAAAACGCAACTGTACGCCAACGTACATATGCATAGCTACTACTCCAAAAATAGGGGCGCTCAAGCAGACAGCATGTAATAAAAGCGATACAAGGTCACACCATTACAAAGCGTAGAACTAAGGCTCGATACAACTCGAGCGTCTTAGTCTACTTCGTTAATGTCTAAGTGGGCTGGCCTGGTGGACGCCGGGGTTTCCCTACGGGTTTCACCGTCGGGATTCGCTGGTTGAGGTTGAGGGGCTGCAGGATCGGGGTAGTGGTGATGACCATCGCGGGGGTTGCTGGCCACAATCTGTCACGACCGGTTTTTCAATAAAATAATTATTGAGAGGCCAATCCCTTTTACGGACCAGTAAGGAAGAATTCCATCTCACTGGTAGACAATATCATGGTCACAGAAGAAAAATACAAGGAGTACTGAATATAATACAAAGTTGAGCGGAAACTGCCCAACAATTTATTACATGCACGCCGATAAAACAAGACGGCGGATAGGGTGGCATAACTACTAACTCACGATAATAACGGTGGTGGAAATATCACCGCGAAGCGAGTGATACGACTCCTGAAGACTACAGCTCTTCGAGCGTCGGAGTGAGGCTCGAGGAGACTTATTGCGGGTGGCGGAAGCGTATAAAATACAAGTGACCAATGCCCGGGATCGCGCAAGACTGACTGGGACTCCTCTAGGCGTCGGACGCACTATCAAACTCTTCACCCAAGAGATCGCCTTCGTCCACATCTGGCCAAATCAACAAGCCAGGTGAGTACTATGAAAGTACTCGCAAGATAGTTCGGACATAAGATATAACAAATGTAAACATGAAGCATATGATCACGTTAACCAGTGCGTTCAGACATAGAGATAATAAATACTGGGTGCCAAACGAGTGTCTGAATGACTCCTCGAGAGGAAAATGCAAGAATGGTAATACTGGTGCCAAACGAGTGTCTGAATGACTCCTCGAGAGGAAACTGCAGAATAGTAATACTGGTGCCAAACGAGTGTCTGAATGACTCCTCGAGAGGAAACTGCAGAATAGTAATACTGGTGCCAAACGAGTGTCTGAATGACTCCTCAAGAGGAAAATGCAAGAATGGTAATACTGGTGCCAAACGAGTGCCTGAATGACTCCTCGAGAGGAAACTGCAGAATAGTAATACTGGTGCCAAACGAGTGTCTGAATGACACCTCGAGAGGAAACTGCAGAATAGTAATACTGGTGCCAAACGAGTGTCTGAATGACTCCTCGAGAGGAAAATGCAAGAATAATAATGCCGCAGTCGGGCGTCAAGGCGACACCACATAAAGGGCTTATAACAGAAAATAAAGGCAGTGCATGCCACAGTCGAACGCCTGAGCGACATCACATAAAGGGCTTATATTTAAAGTAAGGAAACAAAAACACGCCACAGTCAGACGTCTGCGCGACGTCGCAAAAAGGGCTTATATTGTAGCTCAAACATTCAGTAGCTCGAGATTATAAATTATTACAAGTACGAGACAAATATAAGATTAGTCCATCCATAGTAATAATAATTTAAACTGGGTTTACCACTTGAGTTTGTTCACCAGGGACAAGTTTTCCACGTGGATAGATATGGGTATACTGATTTCACTACGTGATCATGGATACGATGACTTGGAAGAATTTGACTCTGCAGAGTTTGTACTTAACCACAGCCAACGGATTTCAGTAGTCACGGGGACTAGTTCCGTTTACGGTGTTTTGGAAGAAACACGTCTAACCAGTACACACCCATTCCACATTCCGAAGCCAGGGATCACCCTCGGCAACGTTCAAGAAAAACCTTGAGACGGGGAGACTACAACCTCGCGTAGCATGGGATCAAATTTCTATACGCGCGCTCTAAGGGGGTGCCCCCCCTCTCGGTCCCAACCGGAAACACCCATGCCCTCTGACCGGATGACTGGCTTTAATCCTGGGCTAAGGTACCATCATCCCAGCCCCTCTGTTTGGTGTGTACACGGAAAGAGGTTACCAACTTAGTAAACCGCATCCTGGCAAATGAAACATGTGGTAGCACGGAAGGGGAAAGAACGATAACATGACTCCGTCCATGTTAACGTCGGAAGTAGTCGGATGACGCAAGGCTGGTATGCTACAACAGTACCACCTTGCTGCCCTTCATGTCACCACATGATTAGGCCATCTCTCACCAGAGATCATCGCAACTTTGGAACATACAGGTGGTTGCCTCACAAGCAACGGGGAACTCACCGATACTCATATGCCACGCACAAACTTTCACGCAAACATGCAAAACACCTATCATATCAAAGGTTCAAACATGCTTGCCTGGTTCGGAGAAGTCGGAGTCTAGCTCGGCGAAGTTCGCGGCTCCGTCACCTCTTCCGGAACCTACGGCAATAACGAAAACGGGCACTAACGTGAAAACCAACGCGTGCACAGAAACTTCTCCAAACATTTTCCAAATAAATCCCATAAAAAACTAGACAAAATTTTAAGAAGGTCAGAAAAAGAATCACTCAAAAATTTCTTTTTATTAAAAAGTTATAAAGGTTTCTGTCCAGGGACCCATCTGTAATGAAACAGAAAAGTTCCAGGGTTTAAACTGAGAAACCAAAAAACGCTTCGGAAAGAAATGCGCTAGCTAAAGAGGGAAAGCGTATTTTTCCCGAAGGCGCCAACAGAAAACGGTTCGAGGGGGAATAGAACTGAGGCTGACATGCGGGGTCCACATGTCAGGTTTGAAAAGGCTCGCCGGCGCCCGAAGACTGCGGTGGACGCCGGCGTCGAACCACGGCGAGTTAGGAGGATCGGAGGTTACCAAGAGCTTCAGCGTGTCCTTCCGCGTCGGTGGGGGGTGGACTCGACCGTCGGAGAGCACCACGTCGACGACGACCCTTTCTCCGGCGGACGGCGGCTCGGGTGGTGGTGGAGAACTCCGGTGGAGGGCTGCAAACTTCGAATTGAAGCGCGGGTCAGAAGGAGGGATGCATAGTGAAGCTACTAGCAAGAGATGGGAGGCAGAGGCGCATGCACGGGAGCGAATCGAGCTGGATCCCGTGGCGGGTCGCGGCGGCCGGAGTCGAGGAAGGAGACCTCCTCGGGGCTCTTCCAGTGGTTAGGCGTGCTCTAGGTGGAGTGCAGGGATGGTGTGGGTTCGAGTTGAAGCTCGGGGCCTCTATTTATAGGCGGATCGACGGGGTGGCCGTGAACGGAGAATCTCCGGCGAGCGATTACGGCGATGCAGTGGATTTGCAGGAGGTTT
Source organism: Triticum aestivum (assembly GCF_018294505.1). Classification (NCBI taxonomy): domain Eukaryota; kingdom Viridiplantae; phylum Streptophyta; class Magnoliopsida; order Poales; family Poaceae; genus Triticum; species Triticum aestivum. The sequence continues at coordinate 296,407,822 of NC_057811.1, forward strand.
GAGTGGCCAGGCAGCATCAGTGGAAGTTACTGGTGTCATTCCCCCGCTAATCTCGGCTGGTCTTGGCATAACGGCGCCGGTCCACGGTGGGGTGGCCACACGGGCACGTCGGCGGCAGAGAGCGCGCTCCGCGCCCTACGGTTCACGACGAGAGTGGCAGCGTGTTTTGGGGAGTGGAAGGCCACGCGGCGAGCTCCGGTGGCTTGGGCGGTGCCGCTCAGCGCCGCGCCTCTCTCTGGCGGCCGCAAAGCTGCCGCTGGCGTCGGTCACGGGGCGGCGCACCTTCTGCTGCTCATCGCCGACGTCCGCAAGGTGCCAGGCGTTCGTGCGGAGCAGGAACAAGGAGGAGGGGACGAGGACTATTTGGAGAAAGATTTGAATGAATTTCACCAAATTTGACAAATCTGGTCCAAACTTGCAGCAAGTGTAGTTTGAAAATTTTGAACTGAAGACCAGTGGATCTTCATGGATCTTCGTTGAGGGTTGAAAGAACTAGGAAGGGGAATTGGTTTGGGGGCAAAAATCAAAACAGAAAGTGGAGTTCCTTTGTAAATCACCAATGGCTAGAATAGAAGACATAAATTTATTTGATAAGTTTTAAATGGAAAAGTAATCATAGGGGAGGTTCAACTTGCTGGATTTGATGCAAATCATGATCCAAAGATGAGGGAAGGTTTAGGAGGGTGGATTTGCACTAAGGCCATGGCAAGAGAGAAAAGTTGAAAGTGGCAAGGGATTATTCCAAAAGCCATAGTGCATTTTCAAAAAGATTTTCAAAGGTCATTTTCCCCAAATGAAAAGCATTTTGTCTTGAGTCCAAATAAAAAGCAAGAACCTCCAAGACCAAAGACAGATCTTGGGTGAATCCAAATAAAACCTTTGCCATAAAGAAGAAAAAATATTTGAGAGGGAGAGTTCTTTTGAAAAAAAATTAAATCACCTCCCTCAAGTCAAATAAAATCTTTTGAAAAATCCAAATAAAAATTTGGGTGTCACAACACCTACCCCCTTAGGAAAAATCTCGTCCTCGAGATTTCTGCTGATCCTCAAATAGATATGGATATTCTGCCCGAAGAAAATCTTCCCTTTCCCATGTGGCTTCATCCTCAGTGTGGTTGCTCCACTGAACTCTGAAAAACTTTGTCGTTTTCTGATGGTTCCTCCGTTCAGACTCTTCTAAAATCTTTACTGGCCTCTCTCTGTAGGTGAGGTCTGGTTGCACATCAATGTTTTCATGGGGTACCTGCTTCTCCGGGTTACTCACACATTTTCTCAGTTGAGAGACGTGAAATACGTCATGGACGTCTGACAGATCCTTGGGCAAGTCTAGTTGGTAGGCTACCGTGCCTCTTCGTGCCTTTACACAAAATGGTCCAATAAATCTTGGGGCTAGCTTTCCCTTAATTTTGAACCGTTGTAGACCCCTCATAGGAGATACTCGGAGGTATACGGAATCACTGGGTTCAAAGCTGACCTCACGATGCTTCTGATCATAGTAGCTCTTTTGTCGGCTCTGCGCTGTCTTCAGTCTGTCCCTGATCTGTTTAACTTTCTCCTCGGCCTCTTTAAGCATGTCTGGGCCGAAGATACGGCTGTCACCTGTTTCCGACCAATTCAGTGGGGTACGACACCTCCGTCCGTACAGTGCTTCAAAGGGTGCCATTTGCAAGCTGGCTTGGTAACTGTTGTTGTAGGCAAATTCGGCATACGGCAATCTCTCTTCCCAACTAGATCCATAGGTGAGCACACAGGCTCTTAGCATATCCTCTAGGATTTGGTTTACACGTTCTGTTTGTCCATCGGTCTGAGGGTGGTATGCTGTACTGAAAGCTAGTTGCGTGCCCAGAGCTTGTTGTAGGTGATCCCAAAATTTGGAGACAAATTGTGTGCCTCGGTCGGATATTATAGTCTTTGGGACACCATGCAAACAGACTATACGGGAGAGATAAAGTTTGGCCAGTCTTTGCGTGGAGCAGGTAGTCTTCACGGGAATGAAATGAGCAACCTTGGTTAGTCGGTCTGTGATGACCCATATGGCGTCGTTTCCGTGTTGTGATCGGGGTAATCCGACAATGAAGTCCATTCCTATTTCATCCCATTTCCACTCCGGTATCCTGTTTGGCTGGAGTAGCCCTGCTGGCTTTTGATGCTCGGCTTTGATGCGCTGACATGAATCGCAACAAGCAATAAATGTGGCTATATCTCTTTTCATACCGTGCCACCAAAATCTTTCCTGAATGTCCTTGTACATTTTGGTTCCTCCAGGATGGATCGAGTATGGGGCGTTGTGGCTTTCGGTTAAGATTTGTTGCTTGAGTTCCTCAATGTTAGGTACGCAAAGTCTGTCTCCGTACCATAAGGTTCCTTCACTGTCTGTGATGAACTCTGAAGCCTTACCAAGGTTCATTTTCTTCTTTATACCCTCGATGCTGGGATGCCCCTGTTGAGCCTTCTTAATTTGTTCCACCAGGGTGGGTTGTATCTCAAGATTTGATACGGTGCCTTCAGAGACTAACATCATGTTAAGCCTAGCAAACTCCTGCTGAAACTCAGGCCTCAAGTTTTGCGGACCGTCAATGTCCGGGCTGGGGTTTCGACTAAGGGCATCGGCCACTACATTTGCTTTCCCTAGATGGTAGTGAATACCGACATCATAGTCCTTGACCAGTTCCAACCAGCGTCGTTGGCGTAAATTTAGCTCTGGCTGTGTGAAAATATATTTGAGGCTCTTATGGTCCGTGTATATTTCACAGCGATTCCCCAACAGAAAGTGCCTCCACTCCTTGAGTGCATGAATGACTGCTGCTAGTTCCAGGTCATGTGTTGGGTAATTTTCCTCATGTTTTCGCAGCTGCCTGGAGGCATACGCGACAACTTTGCCATCCTGCATTAGCACACACCCGAGACCTTTTCAGGACGCGTCACAATATACTTCAAAAATCTTGTGTATGTCTGGCACAGTTAAGACCGGTGCGGTTGTCAGCTTCTTCTTGAGTTCTTGGAAGCTTTTCTCGCATGCTTCCGTCCATACAAATTTCTTGTCTTTCTTGAGCAACTGTGTTATAGGTTTTGCCACAGTGGAGAATCCGTCAATAAATCTTCTGTAATATCCGGCCATTCCTAGGAAACTCCGCACGTCTGTAATGTTGGCGGGTGGCTTCCAGTCAAGTATGGCTTTGACTTTTTCTGGGTCTACGGCCACGCCTTCTTGGTTCAAGATATGGCATAAGAAACCAACTTGTCTTAACCAAAATTTGCACTTGCTAAATTTGGCGTACAACTGATGTTTCCTCAATTCTCCCAAAACAATTCGGAGATGTTCAGCATGCTCTTCTGGTGTCCTTGAGTATACTAGAATATCGTCGATGAACACCACAACAAACTTGTCCATGAATTTCATGAACACCTTGTTCATGAGGTGGAAGAAATATGCGGGGGCGTTTGTTAGACCAAAAGGCATCACTGTGAACTCATATAATCCGTATCTGGAAGTGAATGCTGTCTTGGGGATATCTTCTGTCCGTACCTTCAATTGGTGATATCCCGATCTCAAATCAATCTTTGAGAATACCTTGGCTTGTGCGAGCTGGTCAAACAAATCATTTATCCGCGGCATCGGATATTTGTTTTTGATGGTGACCATATTGAGGGCTCGATAGTCTATACACAGTCTCAGTGTCCCATCTTTTTTCTTGGCGAACAATACTGGCGCCCCAAGGTGAGGAGCTGGCTCGGATAAATCCTTTGTCCAACAATTCCTTTATCTGCTTCTTCAACTCCACTAATTCTGAGGGTGCCATTCTATAAGGCTTCTTATAGATGGGAGCGGTGCCAGGTGCTAGTTCGATGCTGAACTCTATCTCTCGGTCTGGTGGCATGCCTGGTAGTTCTTCAGGGAACACATCAGGAAACTCGCATACCACTGGAACTTTTCTCAGTTCAGAAATGTCCATTTTGTTCAGTTTTGGTTGCTGTGACCGTGGTCTCTCTTGAGCTGTAACCTTTATTGTCTTGCCATGATGGTGGGTGAGAATCACGGTCCGATTGAAACAGTCAATGAATCCTTTGTTGGTGGTCAACCAGTCCATCCCTAAAATGACATCCAGTCCTTTACTCTCCAACACGATGAGATTTGCTGGGAATTGTAGTCCTTCGAACTCAATGACCACTCCTTGGCAGTAACCTTGAGCGATTTGCTTATTACCGGGGGACTTGATGATCATAGATTTTTCCAAGGGGAGTATCGGAAAACCATGTTGTAAAACAAAACTCTTCGAAACGAACGAATGGGAAGCTCCAGAATCAAACAAAACCATGGCAGGTACTGTGTTGACAGGGAACGTACCGAGCACGATGTTTGGGGCATTCTGCGCTTCTTCCCTGGTCACATGGTTCAGGTGACCCTTCCTGTGGTTGTTGTTGGGATTAAAATTGTTGCGCTTGGGGGCTGGATTGTTTCCACCATTGTTTGGTTTGGGGGCCGCGTTCCTCGGCTTTGGGCATTGTTTTGCATAGTGCCCTTCTTGACCACAAGCATAGCAGGTGACCCCTGGACGGTACGTGTACTCCTTGTCCCTGGCATGAAACTGTCCGACGGGCCTTGGATCAGTAGTCGTGGATCTCCTTGCTTCTGTTCGTGGAACCTCAGCCTTGCTTCGGTTGTTGCGAGCAAGAGTCGTCTTGTCCCTCTTTCGCTTACGGATATCTTCCAGACTACGGCGCTCATTCTCCAAGGTAATGGCCTTGTCCACCAGAGTTTTAAAGTCCGGAAAGGTGTGTACAATCAGTTGGCATCTTAGTGCTGGTGCCAGGCCGTCCAGGAATTTTTCCATCTTTTTGTTTTCTGTCATGTGCTCGTCATAGGCATAACGAGACAGTTGGGTAAACTGACCATTGTATTCCGTGACTAACATGCCTCTCTGCTTCAGGTCATCAAACTCTCTCTTCTTGATTTTTATGATGCTCCTGGGGATGTGCGCCCCATGGAAGCCTTCCTTGAACTCTTCCCAGGTGATGTTGTGTTCATTGGGATGCATGTGTAGGAAGTTTTCCCACCATGCTGCAGCTGCTCCAGTAAGGTAGTGTGGTGCATAAAGCACCTTCTCATGATCTAAACACTGAGCAATAATCAGTTTCCTTTCAATGTCACGAAGCCAATCATCGGCTTCCAGTGGCCTATCGGTGTGAGCAAAAGTTGAGGGGCGAGTCTTCTGTAACTCAGATAACTTGGAATGTGGTTTATAGTGTTTGCGGTGGTTTCCCATATTGATGACATGATTCATCATCTCTTGGTGATGTTGCTGGCTTTGCTCGAAGAGACGGCATACTTGAGACAGGGCTGCTTCGCTGTCTTGCTGACTGGACTGACCCTTAGTGAAATTGTTGCTAGTCTGTGTCCCATAAACCTCTTCTAGCTGATTGGGCATGGAGCGAGTCCACGGACGAGACATTTTTCCAGTCTGGGGTATTATTTTGCAAAACCCATGAGAAAAACTGTGCAGCACAAGGAAAACTTTGCAAAGGCAACAATTTAAAAGACCTCAAGGTTTTCAAGGAAAACATAAGCGGTTTTGCATGGAGAAAAGACTGCTTAACACAAATCTTACACGCGAAATACAAACACATGATACAGCACTCAGGATGTGCGTACACATTCCTGACATGTTATTTAGACTAGCGTACTCCTCCGGAAGGCAGCAAACACACCAATACAAACTACCGTACAGAGGAAACACATCATACAAGCAGACATAACGCGCGGCTACTCGGTGCTCTCAGTCGGAGATGGTGAAGATTTCCTTCCCTTTGCCGATGGCAAGACTCAGCGGTCCAGGAGAATCAACCTCCACCTCCTCTCTAGCTGGCTCCTGGCGCGTAACGCTGCACTGCGGTGACGGTGCGGGAGCGACGGGTGGCAGAGCGGGTGCGGCGGGCGGTGCGGCTCTGACTGGAGTAGGAGCGATGACTCGGTCGAACTCCTCAGTGGTAGGCAGACGGCGAGCAGTGGCCAAAACGGCCGGTGCATACGAGGCTGAAGACGAGACGAATGTCAGAGGCGGTGCCGTGTGGAGAAGCTCCTTCCTGCTGGCAGGACCGCCCCGGACTAAGTCCATGCGGGCAGCCACAAGATCGTCTACGAGGTTGTCGAAAGACTCCTCCAGAGCCTTGAGATACTCCACAACCATCTCGATGGCTTCATCTCGCTCTCCCCGATGGCAGGCGAATGCATAGTGACTGGTGTATGGCACATGGCATGGGAGGTAGCGGTAGCGACGAGTCTTCATCGTAGGAAGGATGTCCCGAAGACGAGCTATCGCCTCACGGGCAGCCATCTGCATGGCATGCCTCTCCGTAGGCATGGCCCTTCCCACAAAACGGAAGTGGCGAGCTGCAGAGCGTCCTCCCTTGAATTGCACCACAGCTTGGTGCATAGACACGTCGTCGCTGAGCTTGTGCTGGTAGAGTGTGAACTCCGGGCGAGTTGCTGGCCCGAGCGCGAGCTTGGTGATGGAGACGAGGAGCTTGACAAACCCCTCGGGCACGTTCGTGAACACTCGATTCTCACAGTTGCTGCCAGCCATCTACAAAAGTAGGCAAAAATTCTGAGTAGTCATGTCATAAATTTATGATGACCAACAGAAAATAGCTACAATTGCAAAATGCTGAAAAAGCACAAAAGACGCTAATAACCGATTAGCGATCGCACCTAGTGGTTTCCTACAGTCAGCCTGGCTCTGATACCAAGCTTGTCACGACCGGTTTTTCAATAAAATAATTATTGAGAGACCAATCCCTTTTACGGACCAGTAAGGAAGAATTCCTTCTCACTGGTAGACAATATCATGGTCACAGAAGAAAAATATCAGGAGTACTGAATATAATACAAAGTTGAGCGGAAACTGCCGAACAATTTATTACATGCACGCCGATAAAACAAGACGGCGGATAGGGTGGCATAACTACTAACTCACGATAATAACGGTGGTGGAAATATCACCGCGAAGCGAGTGATACGACTCCTGAAGACTACAGCTCTTTGAGCGTCGGAGTGAGGCTCGAGGAGACTTATTGCGGGTGGCGGAAGCGTATAAAATACAAGTGACCAATGTCCGGGATCGCGCAGGACTGACTGGGACTCCTCTAGGCGTCGGACGCACTATCAAACTCTTCACCGAAGAGATCGCCTTCGTCCACATCTGGCCAAATCAACAAGCCAGGTGAGTACTATGAAAGTACTCGCAAGACAGTTCGGACATAAGATATAACAAATGTAAACATGAAGCATATGAACACGTTAACCAGTGCGTTCAGACATAGAGATAATAAATACTGGGTGCCAAACGAGTGTCTGAATGACTCCTCGAGAGGAAAATGCAAGAATGGTAATACTGGTGCCAAACGAGTGTCTGAATGACTCCTCGAGAGGAAACTGCAGAATAGTAATACTGGTGCCAAACGAGTGTCTGAATGACTCCTCGAGAGGAAACTGCAGAATAGTAATACTGGTGCCAAACGAGTGTCTGAATGACTCCT
>NC_057811.1:296415569-296420644 GCF_018294505.1 Triticum aestivum
GAAAGTGCAGAATAGTAATACTGGTGCCAAACGAGTGTCTGAATGACTCCTCGAGAGGAAACTGCAGAATAGTAATACTGGTGCCAAACGAGTGTCTGAATGACTCCTCGAGAGGAAAATGCAAGAATAATAATGCCGCAGTCGGGCGTCAAGGCGACACCACATAAAGGGCTTATAACAGAAAATAAAGGCAATGCATGCCACAGTCGGACGTCTGAGCGACATCACATAAAGGGCTTATATTTAAAGTAAGGAAACAAAAACACGCCACAGTCGGACGTCTGCGCGACGTCGCAAAAAGGGCTTATATTGTAGCTCAAACATTCAGTAGCTCGAGATTATAAATTATTACAAGTACGAGACAAATATAAGATTAGTCCATCCACAGTAATAATAATTTAAACTGGGTTTACCACTTGAGTTTGTTCACCGGGGACAAGTTTTCCACGCAGATAGATATGGGTATACTGATTTCACTACGTGATCATGGATACGATGACTTGGAAGAATTTGACTCTGCAGAGTTTGTACTTAACCACAGCCAACGGATTTCAGTAGTCACGGGGACTAGTTCCGTTTACGGTGTTTTGGAAGAAACACGTCTAACCAGTACACACCCATTCAACATTCCGAAGCCAGGGATCACCCTCGGCAACGTTCAAGAAAAACCTTGAGACAGGGAGGCTACAACCTCGCGTAGCATGGGATCTAATTTCTATACGCGCGCTCTAAGGGGGTGCCACCCCTCTCGGTCCCAACCGGAAACACCCATGCCCACTGACCGGATGACTGGCTTTAATCCTGGGCGAAGGTACCATCATCCCGGCCCCTCTGTTTGGTGTGTACACGGAAAGAGGTTACCAACTTACTAAACCGCATCCTGGCAAATGAAACATGTGGTAGCACGGAAGGGGAAAGAACGATAACGTGACTCCGTCCACGTTAACGTCGGAAGTAGTCGGATGACGCAAGGCTGGTATGCTACAACAATACCACCTTGCTGCCCTTCATGTCACCACATGATTAGGCCATCTCTCACCAGAGATCATCGCAACTTTGGAACATACAGGTGGTTGCCTCACAAGCAACGGGGAACTCACCGATACTCATATGCCACGCACAAACTTTCACGCAAACATGCAAAACACCTATCATATCAAAGGTTCAAACATGCTTGCCTGGTTCGGAGAATTCGGAGTCTAGCTCGGCGAAGTTCGCGGCTCCGTCACCTCTTCCGGAACCTACGGCAATAACGAAAACGGGCACTAACGTGAAAACCAACGCGTGCACAGAAACTTCTCCAAAAAATTTCCAAATAAATCCCATAAAAAACTAGAAATTTTTTTAAGAAGGTCAGAAAAAGAATCACTCAAAAATTCCTTTTTATTAAAAAGTTATAAAGTTTTCTATCCAGGGACCCAACTGTAATGAAACAGAAAAGTTCCAGGGTTTAAACTGAGAAACCAGAAAACGCTTCGGAAAGAAATGCGCTAGCTAAAGAGGGAAAGCGTATTTTGCCCAAAGGCGCCAACAGAAAACGGTTCGAGGGGGAATAGAACAGAGGCTGACATGCGGGGTCCACATGTCAGGTTTGAAAAGGCTCGCCGGCGCCCGAAGACTGCGATGGACGCCGGCGTCGAACCACGGTGAGTTAGGAGGATCGGAGGGTACCAAGAGCTTCAGCGTGTCCTTCCGCGTCGGTGGGGGGTGGACTCGACCGTCGGAGAGCACCACGTCGACGGCGACACTTTCTCCGGCGGACGGCGGCTCGGGTGGTGGTGGAGAACTCCGGTGGAGGGCTGCAAACTTCGAATTGAAGCGCGGGTCAGAAGGAGGGATGCATAGTGAAGCTACTGGCAAGAGATGGGAGGCAGAGGCGCATGCACGGGAGCGAATCGAGCTGGATCCCGTGGCGGGTCGCGGCGGCCGGAGTCGAGGAAGGAGACCTCCTCGGGGCTCTTCCAGTGGTTAGGCGTGCTCTAGGTGGAGTGCAGGGATGGTGTGGGTTCAAGTTGAAGCTCGGGGCCTCTATTTATAGGCGGATCGACGGGGTGGCCGTGAACGGAGAATCTCCGGCGAGCGATTACGGCGATGCAGTGGATTTGCAGGAGGTTTGAGTGGCCAGGCAGCATCAGTGGAAGTTACTGGTGTCATTCCCCCGCTAATCTCGGCTGGTATTGGCGTAACGGCGCCGGTCCACGGTGGGGTGGCCGCACGGGCACGTCGGCGGCAGAGAGCGCGCTCCGCGCCCTGCGGTTCACGACGAGAGTGGCAGCGTGTTTTGGGGAGTGGAAGGCCACGCGGCGAGCTCCGGTGGCTTGGGCGGCGCTGGGTGGCGCCGTCAGCGCCGCGCCTCTCTCTGGCGGCCGCAAAGCCGCCGCTGGCGTCGGTCACGGGGCGGCGCACCTTCTGCTGCTCGTCGCCGACGTCCGCAAGGTGCCAGGCGTTCATGCGGAGCAGGAACAAGGAGGAGGGGACGAGGAGCAAGGTGCCAACGCGGCACTGTCGAGATCGACAACATGTTCTGAAGAAAACGACAGTAGATTACTGAACTGAATTCCTGAATCTCTGAACTTGACATTGACATAGCACTGCAGGTGTTCGACAGAATGATTAGGCAAGCAGATTTTTTTTTCTGGAGCTGGTACTTGGTGAGGTGACCACTCATTGCACCCAGGGGCTGCCTGATTTTACTTGGAATATTTGGAGAAAGATTTGAATGAATTTCACCAAATTTGACAAATCTGGTCCAAACTTGCAGCAAGTGTAGCTTGAAAAATTTGAACTGAAGACCAGTGGATCTTCATGGATCTTGGTTGAGGGTTCAAAGAACTAGGAAGGGGAATTGGTTTGGGGGCAAAAATCAAAACAGAAAGTGGAGTTCCTTTGTAAATCACCAATGGCTAGAATAGAAGACAGAAATTTATTTGATAAGTTTTAAATGGAAAAATAATCATAGGGGAGGATCAACTTCCTGGATTTGATGCAAATCATGATCCAAAGATGAGGGAAGGTTTAGGAGGGTGGATTTGCACTAAGGCCATGGCAAGAGAGAAAAGTTGAAAGTGGCACGGGATTATTCCAAAAGCCATAGTGCATTTTCAAAAAGATTTTCAAAGGTCATTTTCCCCAAATGAAAAGCATTTTGACTTGAGTCCAAATAAAAAGCAAGAACCTCCAAGACCAAAGACAGATCTTGGGTGAATCCAAATAAAACCTTTGCCACAAAGAAGAAAAAATATTTGAGAGGGAGAGTTCTTTTGAAAAAAAAATTAAATCACCTCCCTCAAGTCAAATAAAATCTTTTGAAAAATCCAAATAAAAATTTGGGTGTCACACAATCCCGTTGGAACGGGTTCCCAAAAGGCGCCGAAGCGCTTCTGGGTACACCAAAGCACTCTGGTTGATGGCTGGGGCAGACCTCAAGGCTCAATCGGGTGTCCGAACAGCACGACTGGGTTGTCGGCGTCGGGCTCCATTTCTCCTCTCGCCGGGGCTCGGCGGACCAGTTCTCCGCGAGCTGCAATCAGATCAAGGGTGACTTGATCGAACAGTTTCTCTAGTGCGCTTACATAGCGCACCAGGTGCAATAGTGCAGGATCTGTCTCGTGATCTCCGTTGGCAACCTGGGGCGGCCTACCATACCCGTCACGACTGGGGTAGTAGTAGAACGAGCGACAGTTCACTCTGGGCGACAAGTGCCGGAGTTGAACTATAGCTTCTCGAGCTGCCAAGTGGATGGCTTGTGGCTCAAAGGAAGTTGTCCTTCCAGTGAACCTGTAGGGGCGTTCTGGCGACAGACCCCTACCATAGATGTGCACAGTGGCCCAGTACTGACGGCTCTCACCGTACATGGGTCCTTGGTACACAACATATTCAGGGGGCTCCTCTAATGCATAGGCACGGCGGGTGAGGTTTGCGAGCACGGTCACAAAACCTCCAAGGTTGGTTGCTGTGGTCTCATTGTGAACAATGGGGCCAGGCATCGTGGCTTGGTTTGGAAAAGGGGCTGTGCTGTGCTGGGTTGAGGCTAGCGTGCCCTTTTTATAGGAAAAGGGAACGGAGTCTACCTTTGCACGCTTGCGATTGAGACGTGTTAGGTGCCGGTCTCTGGCGCGTGATCGAGGGGCTAGGCGGAAAGGTTGGGCACCGTCTGCCGAAAGGCGTCGGGTCACTGTGGGGCTATCTTACACGAGAAGCTTGGCCGGGATTAGGTTAAGGTCTAGTGGTTTGGTTAACCTAGGTTTATTGACCTGGCTAAGATAGGATTAGCAAATGGTCAGCCTGGCTCTGATACCAAGTCTGTCAGGGCCGGATTTTTGGGATATTAATTTCCCAGAAAATGGCCTTTGTGCTCACCAGCCCCAGGATTACTGGTAGCTGATGAGGCACCAACTTGATACAAGAATTCCAAGAAAAGTACAAAATATGTAGTACAAGACCATTGTGGCCTAGGAGTACAACACTTGGTTTCTAGCGGTTGATGGCGGAAGCGGTTTGTGGTTCATCTACGTCTATGGGACTCCATTTCCCACAAGAACAGCTGACCAGGATAAATCCTATCTTCGCGAGGCTGCTATCACCTTTACATGGGTTCCGGGGCTGTCGTCGTAATGCTACCTCCACACGCGAAATCTGGCCAAGACAATAGCCAGGGACAAGCCGGTGAGTACGTTTGAATGTACTCGCAAACATTTAGAACACGGGTATAATATAATAAGAGATAATCATGCTTCGAAAATTGTCAGGATGATAACGTCTGTCACGAGATAAACGAAAATCCGAGATGCACGCATGCGGGAAAAATATGCACATGCAATACGGGAGTAGAAATAGAGTATACTGATCGAGTGTCTGAAATGACTCCTCGAAGGGTGCAAATAAAATTAACAATGCCGCAGTCGGACGTCTGAGCGACACCACATAAAGGGCTTATAAAGAATAATTAAATAACAAGCATGCCACAGTCGGGCGTCTGAGCGACACCAGATAAAGGGCTTATAAAGAATAATTAAATAACAAGCAAGCCACAGTCGGGCGTTTGAGCGACACCACATAAAGGGCTTATAGAGAAT
>NC_057811.1:296420912-296426547 GCF_018294505.1 Triticum aestivum
AAAACATGCCGCAGTCGGGCGTCTGAGCGACACCACATAAAGGGCTTATAAAGAATAATTAAATAACAAGCATGCCACAGTCGGGCGTCTGAGCGACACCACATAAAGGGCTTATAGAGAATAAATAAATAACAAACATGCCGCAGTCGGGCGTCTGAGCGACACCACATAAAGGGCTTATATAAGAATAATCACAGTGAATATCCAGGAGGTAGAACCGTCCCAGGGATACTCAATAATTCAAATAAAGTAACTTATTAGTCCACAAGAATAATGATCATAATCCATATGTGCCACAGTCATAAACAATATCTAGTTCAGCCGTTTCTCCATCCGAAGACCGTCACTGTGATCTAATTTAGCCGTTCTCCATCCGAATACCGTCACTACGATCTAGTCAAGCCGTGTCTCCATCCGAAAACCGATACTATGATCCATCTCAGACTGTAATCCTTACCCATGAACATTGCTATCCAAATGGATATATCCTCTGCAGAGGGTGTACTCTTTACCCACGAGTAACAGATTTATCTAGTCCATCGGGACTAATTCCGCCTACGGCCTTTTAATTGAAAACACGCCTGACCTGCACACACCAGCTTAACTTACCGGTGTCTGGAATCACCCACAACACCTGTCAAGCCAAACTCTAAGTGGGGAGGCTACAACCTCGACGTAGCATGGGATCAAATTTATATCGCGCGCTCTAAGGGGTGCGCCCCTCTCGGTCCCAACCGGAAACACCCATGCCCCCGGACCAGGTGGCATGCCTACCGGATGCATCCGGTATCTTCCACCATGGCCTCTCTGTACGGTGTGTGCCTTGGTAAGGGGTTGACAACTTACTGAACCGTACCCCGTCTGCGACAGGGACAAGTGGTAGTACAAAACAATTAGGGAAGTTACTGATCAAGACTCGACCTACGGCCGACTCAGATGGTTCTAGATTCACCAAATAGTTAACACAACCAAAATATTTCCATTAACAGACAGAATCACCGCTCATCAAACTCGTCATGCCATACCGGCACACTCGTCTCGATGAGGAACTAGGGACAAACTCGTGTCTACCCAAGACCACGACTCTCCCGTCTTCCTGCCGGTATGCATGAAAAGCTCGCGGGGATGATCACTAACACCAGCATATCCATACCAACAGTAGAGCATCTCCAAAACGCACTTATGCGTGTGACTGAATCGATACATAGAAATAACGCATGCTCCAAGTCGAAGTGGTGTCGAAACCGTATCAAAACACCACACAAAAATATTATGCCAGAGTTCAGAATGCTTGCCTTCAAGAGTATGCAAAGGGTGCACTTTTTGAAAGCTTTCTCTTCTCTCCCTTTTCCTATTTTGAGAAATATACAAATAACAAATATCTCAAAACCAGTACAAAAAGTAGTCCCAAATATTTTTGAAATAAATCTTAAAATAAACTAGATAAAATTTGAGAGAGGTAGGAAAAAGAATCAACTCATTTGGAGTTTTATTTTAAAAGATATAACCAGTCAAAGTTCTGTTTTAAATAAAACCAGAAAAAGGAAAACGCTTCGATACAGAATACGCTTTCGGGGTAGGGGATACGCACTCGCGGAAATACGCTTCCACTTAAGCCAGCGCGGTTGGCGCGGGGGTCACTGACAGTGGGTCCAGAGGGCCCACTGGTCAGGTTTGACCATTCTCCCCTCTCCCTCCTCTTCCTCCGCCCGAACGGGGCGGGGCTCCGGCGATCGCCGTCGACGAACGGTGGCTCCTCGAGGGCACCTGAGGGCAGGGATGGACCCGCCAGACCGGGGCGGTCCTCTCGGTGGTCGCGGGGTCGACGGTGGTGGGAGGAGTCGCCGGCGGCGAGCTCCGCGGCGGAGAGGGCTACGGGAGTGAAGTGAGCTTTGGGCTCCGGTGGTCTCCGATCGAGGCTGCGACGCTGGGCAGCTCCGCAAGAACAAGGGAGAGCGATTGGTGGCGCTGGATGGGCGGGGGAGCCTCTGGTTGCGACGAATGGCACCGGAAGGCAGCGGCGGCCGAACCGGCCGGTGTTGGGGGAGATGGACTCTTCCGGCCAATCCACTTCTTGGGGAGCTCTAGGGGGAAGGCCTGAGGTCGCCTGAGCGTTCGGAGGGGCTCGGGGCCTCCTTTTATAGGCGCTCGAGGCTGGACCACGGCTGCTGTGGATAAGAACGCCGGCGACAGCCGTGCTGTAGCTGCAGGGCGACGTGGCGGTGACGAGCGCGTGCCGACGAGCTTCAGGATAAGATCAAGCGGTTCACAGGGGCAGCTGGCGCGCGCGGGTGGCTTGGGCGGCGCCGTCCATGGCAGAGGTTCACTGCCGACGCCGGCGTGCCGCCAAAAGCCCAGACGGCGGCGCTGTAGGGCGCCAGAGGTGGCGTGGAGAGTGGGCGAGCGTAGTGCGCGGTTCAGCAGGCGAGCAGGGGCCAGGGACGGGACGCGACGAGGGCGGCAGTGCGACGCGGCGGCTCAGTGCGCGCGCATGCAAAACGTGCGCTCTGGGCGCGCCCAGAGCATGCACGGGACATGCTCGACGAAATGCCAGGGCAGGCTAGAGCGCGAGGGGGAGGCTGGCAACTAACAGGGCAGGGATAGGGGTAGCTAGGAGCTTAGTGGACATGGTTGCTCGGCCAGAGGATCAAGATCACAGTGCAAACAAAAACTCATGTCAAAACTGACTGTGCACACCAAGTGTTCGACAGAATGCCAAGTGCATTTAGGCAACTCTTGGTGTGTCCAAAATCTCCAGATCAAGGTCTCCCTAGATGCAGGTGATGATGGCAAGATCATTTGGGCAAAACCAGAAACTTGCTAGAGCAAGTTTTGCAAAACTACAGTTTTGGACAGAAAGAAGGAGGTCTCATTGCATGCACTTAAAATCCTCCAATGGGTCCATTCTCCTGGACTTTAGGGTTTTGAAGGGAGGGCTACAAGTAGGAAAAAGCTCAGGGTCACTGTAGTAAGATAAAATAGGGTTGCAGTACAAATCACCAAATTTGACCAGAATGAAAAAGAGGTTGATTCAATCAAATATTTCAAGGAACATCACTGGGTTTTGGTATAAAGTTGAATTATATGCATCTACTGACATCTCCAAACACTTGGAAGAATTTTTAAAGGAATATTTAAATAGGTTGTAGTGCAAAAATGCCTACTGGACCAGAATTGAAAAGCTGATGCAGAGCTCAAATCTTTAATAACCAAAGGATATTTTTGCATAAAAGTGATGTGGAAACATCACATGACATCCCCAAATTTTGGTGAAAATTTCAAATGCATTTGCCAAAAGGTTGCAGTGCAAAAAGGGGCTCCAAATTTATGAAAGATCATTTTAATAGAATAAAGCTCATGAAAATTAATTATGCAAATAAATCCACTGATAAAGAATTGTTTTTTTATAAAGAGGGCATACAAGTCTAATAATATTTTTGGAAAGTTCTCACTTGAGGCAAAAACCCTTAAAATAAAAAGGGGAAAATCTAGACAAATGGAAAAGTTTTATTTCCTGGAAAAAATTTAATTTATAAAACAAGGTCAAAATTTTGGGGTGTCACAGGCCCCGCCGCCCGCGGGCCGTACTGGCGCCTGTCGTGGGTGGCATCATGGTCAACATGGCAACAGTGTGGCCACGCATGCTCCAGGATTCAGGGGTGGCAGGCTGTACTGTAGCCACGCCCCGTCTCATCACCGTTATGTGGGTGCAGCCCTTGAGGGTGCAGTCTTGGCCGGCTTCTGGGAGTCTGTCTTCTTGTGGCCGGCTTATGGGAGTCGGTCCCCTTGGGGCCGGCTTCTTGGAGTCGGCCATCTTGTGGTTCTCTTCGGGAAGGTTTTTTGAGGCCGGGTCGCCTTCCGGTAGTCGGCCTGTGAGATAGCCGGCCGGGGGAACGCGGCCCTGTGCTTTGGATGCTTGAAGGCTCGATCGGCTTGATAATTTTTGAAGAACCAGGGGGAGTCGGTTAGGCTACCAGTGGCCATTTACTCCGACAGTAGTCCCCGAAGCTGGTTGGGCTTCGAGGCTGAAAGGAGGACGAGAAGCTCAATCAGCTTCCTATCTTGAAGAGCCAGCAGCTAGGAGCCGGCTTTGATCAGGTGCGCCGTCTTGGCGAGGTTTGGAAGTCTGAAGGCGGGAGCCAGCTGGTGTGCACGCCGGGTTACGGGCCGGCCCCTTGCTGCCCGCGCGCCACGTGGCACCCTCCGGCCGGAAAAGCATGCCAGCCCACGCGCGCGACGGGACGCCGCCGCAGGCCGGGGCCCACCACTTCCACGCCTAGGCCTAGGTGTGGATCTTCTGTGGCCCAAAATGGGCTGGTTGCCTTCCAACGGCAGTTTCTGCATGCCGTTAGGGCGCAATAATCGCGCGACATGGGGGAGTGGGCGCAGTTAATCCCACGCCCCCCACGCCTCGCCTCCTCGGCTTCGCCGCATGAGGCTATAAATAGGGGGGAGGGGGAGCGGCAGACGCTCGCACGCTCACCCTCGCTCCGCCATCTTCTTCTTCCTCTCCGTCGCTGCAGCCCCTCGCCGCCGCGCCGTCCCTCTAGTCTTCGCGCTACCCCGCAGCTTCGCCGCCGCGGGGCCGTGGTTTCGTCGTCGCCGCGCCCTTTCTCATTAGCTTCTTGCCGTCATGTTGCACGGCGGAGACTGGGACGGTTCCAACGTCCACGCGGACCACATCGACTTCCTCCGCAAGACGCGGCGGTTGCCCGGCGAGGACCAGGTGCGGGTCCGTCTTGCACCAAAGAAGGAGATCTCGCCGGCTCCAGAGGAAGGCGAGCGGGTAATCTTCTGCTCGCACTTCCTGCGCGGCCTTGGTCTGCCTGCGAGCGCCTTCTTCCACTCCTTCCTTGAATTCTACCAGCTCCAGCCGCACCACCTCACTCCGAACACGGTGGTGCTGTTGTCTGCCTTCGTCTCTTTGTGCGAAGGCTTCCTTGGCATCCTTCCCACCCTCGAGCTCTGGGGGGAATTCTTCCAGTCCAAGCTCGGCACCCGCATGCAGGGCGTGCCGGCTCAGAGCGGCGCCTTCATCGCGGTGCGGAGGCCGGTAGCCGACAACCCCTTTCCTGCCATCACGCTGATCCAATCAGTGAAGCTTTGGCAGAAATCCTACTTCTACGTGAAGAACGTCGCCCCGCAAGGCGACTTCGTCAACTTGCCGGCTACGTAGCCGGCCCGCCGGCTGGGAGGCGGCCCCAGTGGTCCTATCGGGCCAGAACGCTGTCGCCGGCTAGAGCTGCCGCCGTCGCGTGACTCCGGGTAATGGTCCAGTCGGAGGGCCTGACCGGGTCCGACCTGCTGGCCGCCTTCGTGGTGCGCCGGGTGCTCCCGCTACAAGGCCGCCCTCATATGATCTGTCAAATGAGCGGCCAACTCGATCCGAGTCGGATGTGCACTAAGGAGATGCCTCACTCCGAGGTAGCTCTCATGGTGAACTACCTCGCGAACTGCAAGATCACCGACGAGTGGCTGTTTGGCAACGAGACGTACTCCCGTGCCCATCCCCCGCCTATGGTAAGTTTTCTTTACCTTCTCTTCTTTACTTTTGTCACCAAGTTTCACATGGCCGACTCTGACCGGTCGGTTTGTCTTGGCAGAGCGCTCTCCTTCGACCGGCGGTTGGGGCAGC
>NC_057811.1:296426884-296465623 GCF_018294505.1 Triticum aestivum
TCCCCGACCAGGCGGCGCATGACTTGGACGACCCCGACTTGGGGACGGCCGCAATGGACGACAACACCGAGGGGGGAGGCGGCGAAGCAGGCGGCTCCGGGCTTGGGGCCAGCTTTGACGACTGGCCGGACGATGACGAGGAAGAAATCATCCCGCGCTGCCAGCCGGCGTCCGATCTTGGCGTGGGCTCATCTGCCGCGCCGGGCCGCGCCGAGCCTATTCGGTAGTTGGCCGAACAGGCCCAAGAGCGAGGTGGCGGCGACCAAGCGGGACGAGGCGGCCGCGAAGGCTGCCCGCTTCCACAAGATGGTGAAGCAGCCACAAATGGTTTCGGCGTAAGTGTCGATTCTCTCGCGTATTCCTTCTTCTTTTTCGTCGATACTCTTCTTCTAAGTCCTTGTCTTGATTCATCAAACAGGGCTCTGCTCTCTCTTGAGCGGACCGCTGCCGCCTCCGTGGTTGGATCGGTGGGAGGATCCGCGAGAAACTGCCGTGTGGACCCCCGTGCCGAGCTTCAAGCGGCGATGGAGAGGAACACGCGGGAGGCGCGGGAGGAGCGGGTGGTGGAGGAGCTGAGGGCGGCCGCCGCCAAGGCGGCGCATGAGATGGCGGAGGAGTCGGCGAAGGCACAAGCCGACGCAGCGGCCAAGGCTCAGGCGGAGGCTGCAGCCGCAGAGGCAGCGGCTGGGGCCTTGCTTGTCGTCCCCCTGCGCGCCGTGGTGCCCGAGATCCCGGAGCCCCCGCCGGAGGAAGCCGGTGGCGAACCGCCGGGGATGGAGAGGGAGGAGGACGATGTCGTCGTCCGGGAGAGGGAGGCGGCACCACCGTCGCCGACTGGGGCAGACCAAGGCAGCCGGCCTAACGCGCCGCCCGTGCAACCGGTTGGAGGCGAGCGGGCTGCGAGGACAGACCTTGTGGTCCGGTCGCCATCGCGCCAGCGCGCGGGGAAGGTGACTTCGGTGCCGGACCCGCAGAAGGCCGCAGGCTCTAGCTCATCGGCCCAGGATCTGGAGACGGCCAGCGCCAGCTCGGGGTGGACGCTGGGTGGTGGGACGGCCGTGGTGAACGTGGCGGTGCAAGAAGTTCGGAACCGGCTTCAGTCCCAGGCCGCCGTGCTGAGGCAGTACAATCAAGAGTTCCTCGCGACACGGACGGCCATTCGGGTGAGTCTTCCCGCTTTTCTGTTTCTTGATCTTGATTTCTTCCGTGGGGGCGCGTCAGCGCACCCACTGGGTGTAGTCCCCGAGTTCCGAGTCGGCTGCTGAGCAGGCGGCTTGGAACTTCTTAGTAGACTTTGATTGCTACCTTGCTCTTATTCGCTTCTCTGTCCTACTTGCAGGAATACCACAACCTCCGCGCGGCTGCCTTCAACTCCCAGGCTCGGGAGCTGACCCAAAAGACCGCTGATCTAACTGAGAGCTGGAGTAAGTGCTTCATCTTTTATCTCACGTGGGGGCGCGTCAGCACACACACTGGGTGTAGTCCCCGAGATTCGGGCCGATTGCTGAGCAGTCGGGCCGGATCTTTCCTGGCGACTTCTTTCTTATTGCTTTTTTCTTCTTTGCCATATCTGCAGAGGCCAATGCCAACCTGAGGGAGCAGCTGGGTGGGACCCAGACCGCCCTTCGGGCCAAGGAAGCCGAGTTCGACGCCTTGGCTCAGGAGCGTGACCCCTTGGTCAAGAAGCTGGCTGACCAAGAGGAGAGCCATAAGGCGGCCCTAAAGGCGGTGCAGGACAGTGAGGCCGCCCTCCAAGCCGAGTACGAGACCGAGGCGGTGAGCTGGGCTGAGGCAAGGCAATCGCTGATCAACGGCTACGGCCAAATCGAAGACTTGGTTGACGGTAGGCCACCTTCTTCTTCGTTCCTTCATTTGCCGATTGCCATTTGGTCCATTCTCTGACTTTGCGTTTTTTCTCTTCCATTCTTACTTGTGTAGAGTACTTCCCTGGTTACTCCACTACCGCCAGCCAAGTCATCGAGGCCCACCGCGAGGCGCAAAGGCAGGCTGGTGCTGAGATCGCGCCGAATGCTCGTCGGTCGCTTGAGGAGCAGCTTCTGGCAATCCAAGCCCGCCTCCAGCCGGCTCACCGCATGCTCCGCCGTCTTCAGCGCCTTGGGCGCAAGTGCTGGGCGTCCTCTGGCCTGGCGAGGTGGTTCCCCGTACCCCCAGTCGTACTGCCGACTGGCTGGAGGTAGCGGTTGGCCGCTTCGAGGCCTGGAAGGCTTCTGCAGCTCGGTCAGGCGCTAGGCGGGAGCTGGAGTTCGTCAAGGCTTGGTATCCTGAGCTGAGCTTGGACCAGTTGGCCACCTGGCGGCAGGAGGCCGACGAGGAGCTGGAGGCGGTGCGGCCGGCTATCATCCAGCACACCTCGGCGATCGCCGACTACATCGACACCAGCGCCTTTGCTCCTGAGGTGGATGATGATGGCATTGCTCAGCCAGAGGAGTGGTTTGGACTGAACCCGGCGGACGGTGAGGACTCGGCGGAGGAGATCGACTCGAGCGACGAGGGCGAAGAGGAGGAGGGAGAGGATGGTGAAGACACTGTGCCAGACGGTGGAGCAACCGGCCAGCCTCAGCTTGATCGTGCCTCCAGCAACGAGGCGCGTGCGAGCGCGCCGCCTGCAGCCGGCGATGATCAAGCCGAGACTCACCAGCCGGCCACTCCTCCAGCCGGCACTGCCGCCTCCACTGACCTGCCCGGCTCGCCTGTTGCGCCCTTAGCCTGATTCTCCGCCTTTACTTTCCTGTTTTATTACTCTTTGAACAATATTTTTGTTAAATTTGCGTAGTTCCACCCACTGTGGGTGTATTCAAACTATGTTGAATGCCGGCCTTTCGAAGGCCTTTTGTGTAAATATAATCATGCATGTGTTTGGCTTCCGATTGTATTTGCTTTTCATATTTTCGGTTGTTTCCTTTGCCGCCCTCTCTTGGTCGCCGCCTTCCCAGCCGGACAGTTGCTCTGCAGTCTGTGGCTGGAGAAGTGCTTGGCCGTTTGGGAGGGCAAGTACTCTAGCTTTCTTAGATTGTAGGAAGGTGAATGGGAAACCAGCCAGTCGGCTGTTCTGACAGCCGGTTAGCGGGGTGGGAGGTCGGCTTGTGTTATATAAGTTTGTTAGTCCTTAGCCGTTTTTCGTGTGGGCATCCTTTCCTGCCTTTGACTCTTGCCAGTCGTACAGTCGGTTCTTCGAGCTGCGATTTTCAACAAGAGAGGGCTCGGGTGCCGGCACACTACTTGTCTGACTGCGGGTAGAACTTTAATATAACTCAAGGCGATAAGTCCCCGGGCCGACTGATCGAACCCGGTGCCGGACAGAAAATCAAATGTAATAGTACATTCATAGGTATGACACTCATCATACATAGATAAAATAGGGTAGTCCCCGAGTGCACCTCGGGGGGCCCGTTGTCTTGTACTTAATACAAAAGGTAGCGTGGTACATACTGCTTTTAACTGTAAAATCTTCGAAGGAGATTGGCGTTCCATGGTTGTTCCGACTCCTTGCCGGAATCATCTCTCTTGCGTGCCTTTGGCTTCTGTACGTCGATCAGGTAGTAGGAGTCGTTGCCTAGGGCCTTGCTGATGACGAAGGGGCCTTCCCAAGGGGCCAAGAGCTTGTGCTGGCCGGCTGTTCGCTGGATCAGCCGAAGCACAAGATCGCCTTCTTGGAAGGATCTTGGCTTGACCTTCCGGTTGTGGTAACGTCGCAAACCCTTCTGGTAGATGGCGGACCGGCTGAGTGCTAACAGCCGGCCCTCTTCCAGCAGGTCAACGCCGTCTTCTCGCACTTCCTTGACCTCCGCCTCCGTGTACATGGTGACCCGAGGCGAGTCGAACTCGATGTCAGTTGGGATGACAGCCTCAGCACCATATACAAGGAAGAAAGGGGTGAAGCCGGTTGACTTGTTCGGGGTAGTACGCAGACTCTAGAGGACAGCCGGGAGCTCATCGAGCCAGCAGCCGGCCGAACGCTCCAGTGGTACGACCAGTCGGGGCTTGATGCCGGAGAGGATGAGGTCATTTGCTCGCTCGACTTGGCCGTTTGACTGCGAGTGGGCAACGGACGCTAAGTCTAGTCGGATGCCCTGTGTTGCGCAGAAACGTGCCAGTGCTCCTTTGGCAAATTTCGTGCCATTTTCGGTGATGATGCTGTGTGGTATGCCATACCGGGTGGTGATATATGCGATGAATGTCACGGCAGTCGGCCCGTTCAGCTTCTTGATTGGCGTCGCTTCAATCCACTTGGTGAATTTGTCCACGGCGACAAGCAGATGTGTCATGCCGCCGCGCGCCATCTTGAATGGGCCCACCATGTCCAACCCCCAGACGGCAAAGGGCCAGGTGAGGGGGATGGTCTTGAGTGCAGAAGCCGGCAGGTGTTGCTTGGAGCTGAAGACTTGGCACCCTTTGCAGCATTTGACTAATTCCTTGGCGTCTTCCAAAGCAGTCGGCCAGAAGAAACCATGGCGGAAAGCTTTGGCGACAAGTGACCTTGAGGCCGCGTGGTGGCCGCATTCGCCTTGGTGGATGTCCTTGAGGATTGCTAGGCCCTTCTCTGGCTCGACGCAGCGCTGGAAGACTCCAGTGACACTGCGCTTGACGAGTTCTCTGTTTATTATTGTGTATGCTCCGGCTCGGCGTTGAACTTGTCTTGCCGAGATCTCGTCAGTCGGCAGCTCTCTGTTTACCAGGAAGTTGAGGATGGGTTGGGCCCATGATGCAACTATGACTTCTTCTATTGTCAATATGGCTACTGCGACCATGGTGGGTGGGTTGCGTGGTGAAGAGTTGGAGTCGGCCACCGCCTGTTGCGTCGTTGCAGTCCCCGGGCCGACTGCTGCAGTCCCCGAGCCGGGTTCTGAAGTCCCCACGCCGGGTGCAACTACGGCAGTCCCCGGGCCGCCTGTCGAAGTCCCCGAGCCGCCTGCTGGGTTCCCCAAGTCGGATTCGACTGCATTAGGGGCAGGCGGTATAGAGATGGAGTCTGATTCTGGAGACGGCTTGACAGACGGTTTGAGGAGGCGTTGGAGAGAGACGCCGGTTGGTATAGCTTGTCGGGTGGAGCCGATCTGTGCCAGGGCATCTTCTTGCTCGTTGTCGGCCTGTGGCACGTGGAGGAACTCGCATCGTTCGAAGTATCCGCTGATTTGCTGAACGAGGAATTGGTAGCTCGCCATGTTTGCGTCCTTGGCGTCCAAGTCACCGGATGATTGTTGGACTACCAGATCCGAGTCACCATAGCACAGGATCCGGCGGATGCCGAGCTCTTTGGCTAGCCGGAGCCCGTGTATGAGCGCCTCGTACTCGGCCACATTGTTGGAGGCGGCAAAATGAATTTGCAGTGTGTATCTGAGTTTGTCGCCCTTGGGAGAGGTGAGGCGATGCCGGCTCCCAAGCCGGTGCGCATCTTGGATCCATCGAAGTGCATCCACCAATGAGTGGAGTCGGGAGCCGGCGGTAGGTACTGGGTCTCGACCTAGTCGACAAGGAAGTCGGCCAATGCTTGGGACTTGATGGCGGTGCGAGGCTGGTAGAAGATCGTGTAAGGAGCCAGCGCAATGCCTCACTTAGCCACACGGCCGGATGCATCCCGGCTACCTATGATCTCGGCGAGCGGGGCAGTACATACGACCGTGATGGGATGCTCTTGAAAGTAGGGCTTCAGCTTCTGGGCAGCAAATTATACTCCATAGCACATCTTCCGGTAGTGCGGGTAGTTTTGCTTCGAGGTGGACAGTACTTCGCTCAAATAATAGACCGGCCTCTGGACTAACTGAGCCGGCCTTCTTCTGGGTGTTGAACCACAATCACTGTGCTAACCATTTGGCTAGTCGCGGCAGTGTAAAGGAGCATGGGCTCTTTCTCAGTCGGCATCGCCAAGACAGGTGGCGTGGTCAGCATCTTCTTCAACTCGTGGAAAGCTTGGTCTGCTTGGTCGTTAAACTCGAAGTGGGTGGACTTCTTCATGAGTCGGTACAGGGGGAGAGCCTTCTCTCCTAGCCGGCTGATGAAGCTGTTTAGGGAGGCCAGGCACCAGGTAAACTTCTGGACATCTCGCAGCTTGGTAGGAATCTCCATTCTCTCTATGGCCTTGATCTTCACTGGGTTGCACTCGATGCCGCGTTCGGAAACCAAGAAGCCTAGAAGCTGGCCGGCTGGTACTCCGAACACGCATTTCTTGGGGTTGAGCTTGATCTGAAACCGGCGCAAGTTGTCAAATGTTTCTCTGAGGTCTTCCAGCAGGGTGCCGCGCTTCTCCGTCTTCACCACAATATCGTCTACATAGACGTGGGCATTTCTGCCGAGTTGCGAGGCATTTCTGCATGCAACGCTGAAAAGTGGCACCGGCATTTCTCAAGCCGAATGTCATAGTCAGGTAGCAGAAAGCTCCGAATGGTGTGATGAAGGCGGTCTTCAGGCGGTCGGCTGGATCCAACTTGATATGGTGGTAGCCTGAGTAAGCATCCAAGAAACTCAACAGCTCGCATCCGGCTGTGGAGTCTATCACTTGATCGATTCGTGGTAAGGCAAATGGATCTTTGGGGCAGGCTTTGTTGAGGCTGGTGTAATCTATACACATGCGCCATTTATTGTTTTTTCTTCAACACCAGGACTGGGTTGGCAAGCCATTATGGAAAAACACCTCCATAATGAAGCCGGTGCCAGGAGCCGGGCTATCTCTTCTCCTACAATCCTTCTCTTTTCCTCCGATAGTCGGCGGAGAGGTTGCTTGACTGGTTTTGCGTCCGCTCGGACGTGTAGCTTGTGCTCGGCGAAATCCTTCGAAACACCAGGCATGTCCTTTGGGGACCATGCAAAGATGTCCCGATTCTCACGAAGGAAATCGACGAGCTCGCCTTCCAATTTGCTGTCCAGGTTTGCACCAATGACAGCAAACCTCTCCGGGTTCTCCGGGTCCAGAGGTATCGTCTTTGTTTCCTTGGCCGGCTGGAAGGAGCCTTGAGAATCATATTCCCTGGGGACAGGGGACAGGGCCTGCTGCTTGCCTGCCATGGCCACGACTCGGTCCAGCATCTTTTTCTCTTCAGCAATCATGAGGGACTCGGCCAGCCGGCCGCTGGATGCAGTGCACTCGGAAGATTTCTTGTAGTCTCTGGTTATGGTTATGATCCCCTTCAAACTTGGCATCTTCATCTTGAGGTAGGCGTAGTGGGGCGCAACCATGAACTTGGCCAGGGCAGGTCAGCCAAGCAACGCGTGGTAGGGGCTCTCTAGATCCACCACTTCAAACCAGATCGCCTCTCGGCGGAAGTGATCCTTGTCTCCGAAGAGAACACAGTCCGGCTTGGCATGAGTTGCTTCATCTTGATGTTCAGCTTCTCCATGGTGTCACAGTACAGTATGTTGATGCTGCTTCCACCGTCAATCAGTACACGGGAAAAACGGGCAGCTCGCCTTTCTGTCGCGAGGGTGACGTCCAACACCAATGCATAAGAGCCGGGAGATGGCATCACCTCTGGGTGATCGGCCCGGCTCCAGCTGATAGGCCTCTCGGACCAATGCATAAACTCTGGGTTGTTGGAGGCGACCGCGTTGACTTCTTGGTGTTGTCGGCGCCGACTGCGCCTGTCTTCAGTTTGGCTTGTGAAGACGACGTAGGCAGCGTGCTCGTCTGGGAACTCGTCTTGAATGCCTCCGACTGCTGGTCGAACAGCCGGCTGCTGAGGGGCTAGAGGCAGCGGGCCAGCAGGTGGAGGCGGTACCAGCCCCTCGCCTTTGGAGATCCGCGTGAGCCAATGGCACTTCTGGTTCGTATGGTTGGACGGCTTTGCGCCGCTATGGAACTTGCAGGGGGCATCAAGGTTTGCTCGTAGGAGAAAGCCGGCTGCCAAGCCGGCCTGCTGCCCTTCTGCTTCTTGGGAGCGGGCCGCTCTTTAGGTCGTTCGTCTTTGACTGTGGCTACTTGCCGGCTGGTGGAAGGCGGCATTGGGGCCTTGCGCTTGTTGTCATTCTGGTAAGGGCGTCGACTGGAGTCACCAGCCGGCGTCTTGGGAGCCAGAGCGAGTACCTTTCCAGAGGCATCCACTCGAAGCTCGGTCTTCATTGAAGAATCGGCCGTGGCGTACTTGTCTGCTATGATCAGCAACTCGTCGAGGGTAGGGCTCATCGCAGAGGAGTCGGTGCTTGAGGAGGGTGTCCTCTCGACACCCGGCGGTGAAGTACTCTATGGCTTGAACCTCGTGCACCCCCTCGCAGGAGTTGCGGAGCTCGGCCCAACGCGTGAGGTAGTCGTGAGTTGATTCGCTGGGCCCTTGGACGCACAAGGAGAGCTAGCGGGGCTTGGGAGGCCGCTTGTACATGCTGGTGAAGTTGCGGATGAAGACTTCCGTGAAGTCTAGCCAGCTGTTGATGCTGTAGAGCTTGAGGCTGTTCAGCCAAGTGCGTGTCGTGCCTTGAAGCATGAGCGGGACATACTTCACGGCAACGCGCCTGTTGCCGTTCGCTATGCGGACTGCGGTGGAGTAGTCGATCAACCAGTCTTCCGGCTTCATGGAGCCGTTGTATTTTGGCGTGTCTCTTGGGAGTGAGAACCCTTTGGGGAAGGGCTCGTCGCGGATGCGGGGGCCAAAGCAAGGCGGGCCGACATCATCTTCTTCTTCTAGCGCCAGGGATCGCGCTAGGCGGTCAATCCGGTGGCGGGCGTCATTCTCGCCGACTCCTTCACGGTGGCCCAGTCGGCCACCGAGAGTCGGATGCGTAATAGGTGGCGGGGTGGGATATCTCTCCCCACAAGGCGGGGGAGGGGGCAGATCGCCTTGTTGTTCCACAGCTCGGGGGCGGCCTTCTGCGTCGCGCTCGATGGTGAGCCGAGTCCGACTGCGGCTAGCAGCTGGCTCCTTGTCTTTTTTCGCGCGGGCGCCGTCTACAGTCGGTGTCTGGGATGTCGCGTCGTGCTCTCGGCGTTGGGGAGGACTTTCAGCGTGGGCGCTGGCTTCATGCCGCTCTGCGGCCGCGTCGATCAGCTGCTGGATGCGTCTAGTCATGTAGGGAAGCTCGTCGGCCCCCAGCCCATTCAGCTCGTCTACGGCCGCCTGAGTGGCATGCAGGTTCTCGAGTGGCATGGCGTAGACTGGCGGTCTGCTCCTAGCATGCTGGCGATGGCTGCGCCGCGCTTCTTGACGAAGCTGGCTCGGCTCGGCCCACCAGCAGGCGGCGTACCAAAGGCGGCGGGGTCGACTTTGCGCTGGTGAGCCTCAGTGAGGCGTCTCATGGATGCTATCTTCTGGCCCTCCGCGACGAGGGTGAGGCGGCGTGCCTCCAGTGTCTCGGCGTCGGCGTCGGCCGGGATGGGGACGGACAAGTCGTGCAGCGCCGCTTGTAGGGCGTCGTGGGCGTTCTCGCGTGAGACGGCGCCGTGGCTGATGACCAGCACCTCAGTGACAGTGCTGCTGCCACTGTCGGCTCAAGGAAGAGGGTCGTCGATGATCACCACGTTGGTGGGGAAGTCGTCAAGCGATGCCGTGTCGGAGTCGACCAGCATCGGGTCGGTGGAGCTGACCGACTCCAAGTCCACAGAAACTCGCTGGAGACATGAAGCTGGTCGAGGAGGCTGACGAGGTGGCTCTTGGGGCAGTTTGTGCCCGCGTCGGACGCAGGCTCGTTGGAGATGCGAGCCTCGCCAAGAAGATCGGCGAGGCAGCTCGCCGCGCAGGCGTCGTGGACGCCTTGCAGCGCGTCGGGGCAAGCGCCATCGGGCCTGCTGGGCTGGCTACGCTCGCTGGGAAGGAAAAGGGTTCCCGTCCAGAACAGGTCTCCGGACGACGGTGCACCTGGCCCATGGTGGGCGCCAAATGTCGGGTGGTAGGTGCGACATATGCCAACGGGTGGCTTATCATTGTGGGAGCCAGTAAGACATCGCCGGTGCGTGGAAACGGGATAAGGCGAAGACATGCACGCCGGCGAATCTTACCCAGGTTCGGGGTTCTCCGTGGAGATAACACCCCCTAATCCTGCTCTGCGGGGTCTCTGCATGATCACTAGATCAACACAAGTAGCTACAAGTGGCTCCTTGAGCTGTTTGGCTAGAGGAGGAAGAAGGGCAAGGCTAGCTCTCCTCTTCTCTCTATGTGGTGTGTCAAACTATCTGAGATCAACCCTTTGCATGGGTGCTGTCGAGGAATTGTCACGGCAGATGTCCTCGGGTTAGGACTTAGTCGTGGAGCCATCGCAATTGGGAAGCTTGAAGGGGTTAAGTGGGACAAGGAACACGAAGGTTTATACTGGTTCGGCCCCTTACGGTGAAGGTAAAAGCCTACGTCCAGTTGAGGTGGTATTAATCAGGGTTTCGATAACCAGGGAGCTAAACAGCTATGCCCGGTTCTCGATCAGATTGTTGTCGCCCTAAACTGCTGCCGGGTCGTCCCTTTATATAGGGAGGTTGACACCCAGCGGCCCTTAGAGTCCCGGCCGGCTCATAAGAGTGTCCGGCTCGGACTCTAAACAATACTTGCCTTACACTACAAGTCTACTATAACAATAAAGATTGTACTACGGGCTTTAAGCCATCGCCGGGTCTCAGCCCATCTCTGGCCCATTATCTTGAAACTTAGCTCCGGGCTTCTGGCAATGACCCTTAGTGTAACCCGGCCCTCCTGGCGGGTGACTCCCAGGTCTATATCCTCAACATTAGGCCCCAGATTGACTTGAGCCGGCTCGTGTCAATCTTCAACTCTGCCGACAGAAAAAATCTCCGGCTTACCGTTCGTGTGAAGGCCATAACCCGGTGTGACGTCATTCTCCGGACTCCGGATAATCCGCCGTGACGTCATCCTGCATTAAGTCCGTTTTTTACTCCGCCAGATCCGCAACGGATCTCTGCTGTTACTGTCTTTCCGAAAATCGAGGCGCCGTGAGGGGGAGATAACCACGCCGTAGTCTCCTTGAATATCGCGCCCACTTATGACTTGCCTTATAAATAGGCCGGCCCGGCACTCTCTTCTCACACTCTCCTTCTTCTTCCTCGCGCTGTCGTTCCTCTGCCCGAGCTTCTGCCGCCGCCGCCGCCGTCGCGCCCCTGATCTTCATCGACCCGGCCGCTGCATCACCCTGACCCGGACCAGATAACGGCAGCGACCTTCGCTCTTCCTCAACTCCGGTGAGTCTTCTCTGCCTTGCTAGAACAAATCTGCGGTAGGGTTCTTTCAGTTCTTCGTGTTCGTCACCTTTGCCCAGAAACTCGGCAGTCCTCGTCACCACTGTAGTTAGTTGATCTTTAACCTCGCGTAGAACCACTGCGGTAGAGGTTTGAGACCCATTTCATCTGCAAGAAATCCTCTTTTTACTGCATAAGAACTGTGTTCAACCTCAAGAACTTCTCCTGCCTCTGTTTTTTAGGTCTAGAAAATTTTCTCTGCTCCGACTATTTTGATCCAAAAAAGTTACGGTAGTATGTGAAACCTGTTTACCACACTTAGTAAAAACGCAACCATTGAATCTCGGCGGCTTACATGTCCGGTTTAAAGAGAACCATGCTCTGTAAAATCCTCCGACTTAACTGCAGTAAGCCGTAGATGACCAACTTAACCTGAAAGCCCCGACAGCTTAGATAACCCACCATATCAATATATATCATTAGTCCCCTTCATAAGCCGTCACTGTAGTTTGAATGATAATCCCCGGCTTATAATTAACCCGGACACTTTTCTCTTCCTCATAGACCACCTACCGTCACCATGCCTCCCAAGGCTCCCATCACTTGCAACTGGATGAAATCCAACGTCACCGAAGAGACCCTGGCCAACTTCGTTAAGTCCGGATATCTGCCCAAGAAGGAAGTGATGTCCTACCGTGCCCCTGACCCGTCCGAAGAAAGACCTCAGCCGAGGGACGGGGAGGTAGTGATCTTTGCAGACCATATGAGCCGGGGCTTCGCACCGCCCGGCTCAAAATTCTTCCGGGACGTGCTCAACTTCTTTGACCTTCGGCCTCAGGATATAGGACCCAATTCCATATCCAACATCTGCAACTTCCAAGTTTTTTGTGAAGTATATCTTGGAGAAGAGCCGAGTCTGCTGCTCTTCAGAGAGCTATTTTATTTGAACCGCCAAACCGAGTGCGCAAACGGTCCAAGTCTAGAGTTAGGCGGCATCTCCATCCAACGGCGCAGGGACTGTCTATTTCCTTACGCAGAACCGCCAAGTCACCCCAAGGACTGGAACATGACTTGGTTCTACTGCCAAGACACGTCCCCGGCTGATGAGAGCCCGCTGCCCGGCTTTCGCCCAACGCGCCTGGAGCCAACTCATCCATTATCCGACAAACTGACTGCCGCAGAACGCCAGCCTCTGCTTCCAACGATCAACAAGATCAAGGCCCTGCTAGGCAACGGTCTGAACGGAATAGACCTGGCCCAGGTCTGGATCTCATGGCGGGTGATCCCATTGAGCCGCCGCCCCGGCTTAATGTGTGAGTACACCGGGCGAAAGGATGACCCGCAGAGGCACAGTCGCAACGACCTTCCAGAAGACGTTGCCGAAGAAGAGACCAAGGCTCTATTAAACGAGAGCCTGGCAGACTATGGAAAAACCGGGCTAGCCCCGTTCTGCAAGACCAATCCAGCCCCAGCGGTAAGCCGCTAACTTTAACCTTTCCATTTTTTTTACCTGTCATCTTACTAAGAACTCATTACTGTATTTCTCAGGCTGATGGTAAATTCTGGCGGGTCAAGTATGACCATGAGGCGGCCAAGAAGGCCAGGAAGGCGAAGAAAGCCGCCAAGAGAGCCGCCCCTCGCAAAAAGGGAAACAGACCCACTGCTTCGGAGCTGCTGCAATTAAGCGATAGCTCCGAGTCAGAGGTAACCCTTAAACCTTTAAACTCTTGCCATATTTGTTGTTTGCTGCTGTCCACTTTACCATCATTTTGTTTATTGACAGGATGACACCGGCGCCAGTAACCCGGTGATTGAAGAGGTAACATTACTCTCCTCCGACTCGGAGCCTTTGCCACAGCTGAAAGTCCGAAGGGTAACCCGGAAAGTAAGCTTTTCTCATCCATTAGCTCATCAAGACCCTCAATTTCTTTTGAAGCAGCAGGTTCACGAAAGCCGGCGTCTCACCCGGGCCCGCAAGGACACCGACCTCTTCGCCGGGTTACCCGACGCGACAAGGAAGCGTCGCACCGAGGTCTTTTCTCACTTGTACCCTTTTCATCCGTTGGCGGGTGTTATCCGTCAACCACTTAATTCTTCTGACTCCAATTACCAGGAGACCTCCCCTTCTTCTGGTGACTCCATGCAGTCAAGTCTACCGGCCTTCAAAACTGCACCCGGGTAATAACAATCACCTTACATTACCTGTCTGTATTTACTCTTTGTATGCCTAACACTTCTGTCTTTTCAGTGCCCAGGCAAAGCTCACCAAAAGAGCAAAGAAGACCAGGTCAGCCGGAGTGCCGGACTTGCCTGAGCCGGAGACGACGGCTCAAGATCCGCCAGCCGCCTCCGAGGCCACCCTTCCCATGGATACGGCGCCTGAAGCCCCTGGCCCGACCACCAAGACAACGACCGAAGCGTCAGCTAATCTAGAGGCCTCCGGCTCAACCCCACCGGCTAACGACCCGGACGTGGTAATTACCCGGACGGAGTATGTTGAGCCGGGGAGGCCGACCGCACTGGCCCAATGCTCCGCGAATGGGGAGCTGCTGCGACCGCACCGGGCGAATCTGGATCTCTCCAGCTACACCGACTTAAGCATTGGAGAGCTCGTCTCAGGCTACATCAGCCAAGTTCACAAGAGCCGGGACGCCGAGATCGCCATGGTCAACCAGATCCAACAAAAATCTGAGGTAACCTTCTGTTGTCTTCTTATCTTCTACACAGTGATCCTTGTCATGCTAGCCCCCAAGTCTATGACTTATACTTGAATATGTTGTAGACTTAGATTCCGGCTTACTTAACTGAACCGGCAGTACATAGATAGATACGTTCAATATGCATTAGCCCCCAAGTGCCAAGTGTCTTTGCTTGGAAAGTGCTTGGGACTTATATAATGACTGTTAATAACCCGGAAATATATGCAGGCTGCTGGCAAGAAATTTGAGTCGGACCTTGCGGATCTCAAGAGCCGGTTAAAAACTCAAGAGATGGAGACCCGGAAGGCGAATGCCAAGTTTGTCTCCAGCATCGCCGCTCAGGAGAAATTGAAGACTGAATTCGACGCTGAGCGGAAGGCCTGGGCTGAGGAGAAAGCCGCACTGGTGACCCAGGCAGAACAGGCGGAGAAGGCCCTCACTGAGAAGACCGCTGAGCTCTCCGGTCTAAAGCACCAGGTTTCCCAAATGGTGGCTGCTATCTTCGGTAAGTCACCTCGCCGGCTCTCATCAAGTCTGTATATGTTATAATTCATCCTTGTCACCGGCTTACCTGATCTTTATTTAAACAGGTCCCAGGAGTGCCAACCTGAACCAGAGCGTGGTCACCAAGTTAAAGGCCGTGTACACCCTGGTGGAACAACTCTACACCGGGTCACAGCGCGCCTTAGCTGTGGTGGCCCTATCCAATGAGGTGCCAACCCATCTGGCTGAAGTCCTGCGCCGGCTCGCAGTTTTATCACTGCGAATCCAAGAGCTACGTCGAGCCTCCGCAAGATCCGGAGCAATTGCCGCGCTGAGCCGGGCCAAAGCCTTCCTGCCGGAGCTAGACCCGGCGGACATCGCCCTGGGTTACCCCAGCCTGAAGGAAGATGGCTCCACCTTCGACCAGAACGATTTCGCGGCATGCGTGAAGGCTGTACGCCCGGTGGCCACCATCATCGGGAACGACACCGACTTAACCAAGTATCAGCCGGGGTACAACACGGAGAATCAGAGGATTCCAACCCCTCGCTATGAAGCACTTAGTCTGATTCCTCCGGCTCGCCAACACACCTACGCCCCCGAGATTGACCCGGCCGGGTTAATTGATGAAGAAGCTCAGTTCGAAGCTCTCAGCGGCATCAACTGGAAGTTGTCGACCTTCGAAGCCTTGGGATCAGCCGGAGCAGAAGATGAGCCGGGGACTTCGACTCAGCAGGCGTCATAAACCGGCTAGCGGCTCACCAAACAACGCTCCACCCTTGAAACTTTGAAAGATTTTTGTAATAGAATAAGTGCAACAATTTATCTCTGCCGTGCCATCGTGCACGTAATGAATGCTGAAATCCTTTGAAGTCATTCTTTTGATGCTCCTCCGGGTCATAATTATCCTTCGTGCTTCTCAACCTCTTAAAAAAGTACCTTCAAGCATCTGCATAGAAAGGTAAATCACAAGTCTCAAGACGGCTTACCACCCTCCGGATTAAATGACCCGGGTAGCATGGTTGGTATCTTAACTCTAATGGACTTGTCTTGATGACATCCAGGATGTTCAATTAACAAGATAACTCCAAAATTAAGCCGGTCAAGCGAAACCCGGCCATGCACACGTTGTCATAATCAGAGTAAACTTTGCGATAAATCGGAACTTAGGGGCTTCCGGTTCGAATACGACCAGAAACTCGGTCCAAAGGGGTTAAGCTAAGATTCGGATACGATCATATAGCCCCCAGTGGGTGTGGCGATGCCAATCAAGAGGGTATCGACAGCTATGTTCTCTTTGGTTCGAATACGACCCATGTTTGAACAGGAAGCCCCCAAGTGATTCTGAAAATTGTTTAACGACGCTGATTCGAATACGATCCACGTCGGTTCTCAGAGGGGTTACACTATGATTCAAATATGAACAGAGGCAACTTCCCAATGAGCTCGCACTTTGCCAATCAAATGTGTATCGACAGCTATGTTCTCTTGGGTTCGAATACGACCCATGTGTGAACAGGAAGCCCCCAAGTGACTTTACTGCTTACAGCTAGATTCAAAGATGATCATAAGCCGGATCTTCTGTAAGTCAGCAACACACATATTTGGAAAAGAGCAAAGGACAGAGGCCCTGCTTTATTGCTTTATCATAATGTATACATGGCTTGAGATAAATATATACACCACAAGAGCCGGTAGCTCAAGTGTAGTAAGGGCGAAGCTGAGCTATGTTCCACGGCCGACGGGTCTCCCCCTCAGATTTACGCGAGTCTTTATGCTCCCGGATATCAATGAGGTAATATGACCCGTTGTGCAAGTTCTTACTGACCACAAAAGGCCCTTCCCAAGGTGGGGATAACTTGTGTGCATCTGTTTGATCCTGGATGAGCCGGAGCACCAGGTCGCCTTCCTGAAAGACCCGGGACTTGACCCGACGGCTATGATAACGGCGCAGGTCTTGTTGGTAAATCGCTGAACGGGCGGCTGCCACATCACGCTGTTCGTCCAACAAGTCCAGAGCATCTTGGCGCGCCTGTTCATTATCCGTCTCAACATAAGCCGCCACACGAGGTGAATCATGACGGATGTCGCTGGGGAGAACCGCTTCTGCTCCATAAACCATGAAGAAAGGCGTGAAGCCTGTAGACCTGTTAGGAGTAGTGTTGATGCTCCATAAGACGGAGGGCAATTCCTCCACCCAACAACCCGGCGTCCGTTGCAAAGGGACCAAAAGCCGGGGTTTGATGCCCTTCAGAATCTCCTGGTTAGCTCTCTCAGCTTGTCCATTGGATTGGGGATGAGCCACTGAGGAAACATCAAGTCGGATATGCTCTTGTTGACAAAACTCTTCCATAGCACCCTTGGATAGATTGGTGCCATTGTCAGTTATGATGCTGTGCGGAAAGCCAAAGCGGAAAATCACCTTTTTCATAAATTGAACCGCCGTAACTGCATCGCACTTGCTAACTGGCTCAGCCTCCACCCACTTCGTGAATTTGTCAACTGCCACCAAGAGGTGGGTCTTCTTATCCTTGGACCGTTTAAAAGGCCCAACCATATCAAGCCCCCAGACCGCAAAGGGCCAGGTGATTGGAATCATCCTCAACTCCTGAGCCGGCACATGAGCCCGTCGTGAGAACCTTTGGCAGCCATCACATTTACTGACCAAGTCCTCTGCATCAGCGTGAGCCGTCAGCCAATAAAAACCATGACGGAAAGCCTTGGCCACAAGAGATTTTGAACCGGCATGATGGCCACAATCCCCTTCATGGATCTCGCGCAAGATCTCTTGACCTTTCTCAGGGGAGATACAACGCTGAAATGCCCCTGAAACACTACGATGATACAACTCGCCATCTATAACAATCATTGACTTAGCCCGCCGGGTTATTTGCCTGGCCAGAATTTCATCTTCAGGCAATTCTCCCCGGGTTATATAAGCCAGATATGGCATTGTCCAGTCTGGTATGACATGAAGAGCTGCCACCAGTTGCGCCTCCGGGTCAGGGACGGCCAAATCTTCTTCTGTAGGCAACTTGACCGAAGGATTATACAGGACATCCAGGAAAGTGTTAGGCGGCACCGGCTTTCGCTAAGAGCCTAGCCGGCTTAACGCATCCGCCGCCTCGTTCCTCCGGCGATCAATATGCTCCACTTGGTACCCCTGGAAGTGCCCAGCAATGGCATCAACCTCGCGGCGATAAGCCGCCATTAGAGGATCCTTAGAATCCCAGGTGCCTAATACTTGTTGAGCCACCAAGTCTGAGTCACCAAAGCACCTCACCCGGCTTAAGCTCATCTCCTTAGCCACCCGAAGACCGTGGAGCAAAGCCTCGTATTCAGCCGCATTGTTAGTGCAAGGAAACATCAACCGTAGCACATAATGGAATTTGTCACCTTTAGGGGAAGCCAAGACAACACCAGCTCCTGAGCCCTCCAGCTGCCTGGACCCATCAAAGTGAATAGTCCAATAAGTGTTATC
The DNA here is from genome assembly GCF_018294505.1 of Triticum aestivum. Lineage (NCBI taxonomy): Eukaryota > Viridiplantae > Streptophyta > Magnoliopsida > Poales > Poaceae > Triticum > Triticum aestivum. The sequence goes on from NC_057811.1 coordinate 296,444,667, forward strand.
TGGCTTTTGCTCAGGTACTTGCGACTCTGTCCAATCATTGATGAAATCTACCAAGGCCTGAGACTTAACAGCAGTGCGTGGCACATATTTAAGGTCATGAGGTCCAAGTTCTATAGCCCACTTAGCAATTCTCCCTGTAGCCTCTCTGTTTTGGATAATATCACCGAGAGGGGCGGAACTGACCACAGTGATGGGATGACCCTGAAAATAATGCTTAAGCTTCCGGCTCGCCATAAACACCCCATATACGAGCTTCTGCCAATGCGGATACCGCTGCTTGGACTCAATGAGCACCTCACTGACATAATAAACCGGCCGCTGAACCGGATGCTCCTTACCCGCCTCCTTGCGCTCCACCACAATAGCCACGCTGACGGCTCGTGCGTTTGCCGCCACATACAGTAGCAAGGGCTCCTTATCAACCGGAGCAGCAAGGACGGGGGGCTCTGCCAGTTGCTTTTTCAAATCCTCAAAAGCGGTATTAGCTGCATCATTCTAGACAAAGTTGTCAGTTTTCTTCATCAACTGATATAAGGGCATAGCCTTCTCACCCAAGCGGCTTATGAACCGGCTTAAAGCAGCGATGCGACCTGCCAAACGCTGAACATCGTTTATACATGTCGGCTTAGCTAGAGAAGTGATAGCTTTGATCTTCTCCGGGTTAGCTTCAATTCCTCTGTCAGAAACCAAGAAGCCCAATAGCTTGCCCGCAGGAACACCAAAAACACATTTGGCCGGGTTAAGCATCATCTTGTAGACCCGGAGATTATCGAAGGTTTCCCTTAAGTCATCTATCAGGGTTTCCTCCTTGATGGACTTAACCACAATATCGTCCACGTAAGCGTGAACATTGCGCCCGATCTGTTTATGGAGACAATTCTGTACACAAGCTAGTAAGTCGCCTGCGCACACTTGAGCCCAAAGGGCATAGAGACATAGCAGAAGGCTCCAAAGGGAGTGATGAACGCCGTCTTCTCCTGGTCCTTAACTGCCATCTTAATCTAATGATACCCGGAATAGGCATCCAAGAAACTTAAGCGTGCACAACCTGCCGTAGCATCAATGATATGATCAATACGGGGGAGAGCAAAAGGATCAGCCGGACACGCCTTGTTCAAGTCCGTGTAGTCCACACACATCCGCCAGGTGCCGTTCTTCTTAAGTACAAGCACCGGGTTAGCCAACCACTCTCGGTGAAAAACCTCAACAATGAACCCGGCCGCCAAAAGCCGGGCCACTTCTTCACCAATAGCCTTCCGCCTCTCTTCGTTAAACCGTCGAAGGAACTGTCTGACCGGCTTAAATTTTGGATCAACATTGAGAGTGTGCTCAGCGAGTTCTCTAGGTACACCTGGCATGTCAGAAGGTTTCCATGCGAAGATGTCCCTATTCTCACGGATGAACTCGATGAGCGCGCCTTCCTATTTCGGGTCCAGATTTGCACTGATGCTGAACTGCTGAGACGAGTCACCTGGAACAAAATCAACAAGTTTAGTCTCATCAGCTGATTTAAACTTCATTGCTGGTTCATTCTCCGTGGTTGGCTTTTTCAGAGAGGTCATATCTGTTGGGTCAACATTGTCTTTATAAAATTTCAACTCTTCTGTGGCACAAACAGACTCTGCATAAGCCGCGTCACCTTCCTCACACTCCAGAGCCACTTTCCGGCTGCCGTGAACCGTAATGGTCCCGTTGTGACCCGGCATCTTGAGTTGTAAGTACACATAAAACGGCCGTGCCATGAACTTGGCGTAAGCCGGCCGTCCAAATATGGCGTGGTAAGGACTTCTTATCTTGACCACCTCAAAGGTCAACTTCTCCACCCTGTAGTTGTTCTCATCACCGAAGGCCACTTCCAGTTCGATCTTGCCGACTGGGTAAGCCGATTTACCGGGTACCACACCATGGAAGATAGTATTTGACTGGCTGAGGTTCTTATCAACTAGCCCCATACGACGGAAAGTCTCATAATAGATGATGTTGATGCTGCTGCCTCCATCCATGAGTACCTTTGTGAACTTATAGCCTCCCACTTGAGGAGCCACCACTAAGGCCAGGTGGCCCGGGTTATCCACCCGGGGAGGGTGATCCTCCCTACTCCACACTATGGGCTGCTCCGACCACCGTAAGTAGCGTGGAACCGCCGGCTCAACAGCATTAACAGCCCTCTTGTGAAGCTTCTCGTCTCGTTTGCACAAACTAGTGGTGAACACGTGATACTGTCCACCGCTAAGCTGCTTTGGGTTGGTCTGATAGCCCCCCTGTTGCTGTTGATGACCCTGACCAGACTGTTGATTAAAGCCCCTTGACCGTTCTGAGGACCGGAATTTGACCCGCCGCCCGGGCCATGAAAGCCGCCGGCGCCTGAGCCGCCACCTGGACCATTGTAGTTTTTAAAGGCCTTCATGATAGCATAATCCTTCCATAGATGAGTCGCTTGCTTCTCTCTAGAACCGTGTCTCGGACAAGGTTCATTCAACAGCTGTTCCAGAGAAGGTCCTGACCCGCCGCCTCGGGGAGGGGGCCTCCCCTTGCGTCGCTGGTTATTACCTTGAGAGTTGGTGTTGGCTACAAACTCTAGGCTGCCATCGGCCTTGCGCTTGCCTCCTCCTTGGTTCCCCGGGCTAAACTGAGGACCCTTGCCGTTGCCGTTCTTCTTTCCCTTCCCTACCCTTTCATCATCTGAAGGGGGATCCTTGGTACCATCGGAATCGGCGTACTTGACAAGAGCCGCCATCAATGTACCCATATCAGTACAGTCACGCTTAAGCCGCCCGAGTTTCATCTTTAGGGGCACAAAGCGACAGTTTTGTTCCAACATTAAGACTGCAGAGCCGGCATCCATCTTATCCGATGAATGTATGATCTCCTTGACCCGGCGAACCCAATGGGTCGTGGATTCACCCTCCTGCTGCTTACAGTTAGTCAGATCCACGATTGACATAGATTGCCTGCAGGTATCTTTGAAGTTTTGAATGAACCGGGCTTTCAGCTCAGCCCAAGACACAATGGAGTTCGGCGGTAACCCTTTCAACCACGTGCGGGCAGTTCCATCTAACATCATGGTGAAATATTTGGCCATAGCCGCCTCACTGACTTCCAGTAATTCCATAGCCATCTCATAACTCTCAATCCAGGCTGCAGGCTGTAAGTCTGCTGTATAGTTAGGCACCTTCCTAGGTCCTTTGAAGTCCTTGGGTAGACGTTCATTACGGATAGCTGGCACCAAACAAGGGACACCCCCGGTTCTGGTAGGGATACCCGCATCAACGGACGTCGTCGGATAAGCCGGGGGGGTCTGGTAAGCCGTCAATTGAGGCGCCTGCTCCGCCTCCTGGCGTGCTTGGTCTGCTACGTAGAAGGCTCCATTATGAGCCGGGCCATGACCAGGGGGCGGGTCATGGCGTCGGACATTACTTGAGCCGGTCGCCGAGACCATGTGCCGGCTGTAACTCGGGCTCTGCCCTGGACGAGGGGTTGAGTGGATCCTATCCCGGCTGTAGGAGTACGCCTCTTGCTGCGCCAGTGCTGTATGAAGGAGTTCTCTGACCCGGCGGGTCTCAATAGCCGTCGGAGAGTCGCCATCAACGGGCAGAGCCGCCAGCCGTGCCGCCGCGGCGACCATGTTCTCCAGCGGGTTATTATAATGGCCCGGGGGTATTGGCACATATTGAGGCGGGGCGGGGGGCCCCTGGGGAGGCCCCATAACTCGTGGTTGAATAAGGGGTCCAGACCCGGGTGCTACGACCCCTGGCGGGTGACTAGACCCTGCACCTGGCGTGTTGAAGAGGTTGCGCGGATTGTAGACCGGCGGGAGTCGAGATTGAGCCTTTTGATGCCTCCTTCTCATGACATCATTGGCCGCGTTCTGATCCATCGTGAGTTGGAAGGACTGCGCCTGAATCAGCTGGGTCTGGGCATCGAGAGCCGCCCGCTCCGCAGCCAGCCTGATCCCTTCCGCTGCAAGGTCCTCTTTAGCTTTTATTAGATCCAATTTTAGCTGTGCCACCGCCGCATCATGCTGAACTTGATCCGCCGGGTCGACCGTGGCGGTTAACATGGCCGTCATCTTATCCGTGAGATCCATCAGCACCTGAGCCGGGGAAGGCACCGGGTTTTCCGATCCGGCAGCGGGGTTCTGAACAGGCTGCGCACCAGCCATAAAAACTCCGACCTGACTTGGCGGCTCAAAAAGGTCCGGAATACTGTTGGCATCGGAATAACTCATGAGCCTGCCATCTTGAAGTTGGTACAACGAGTTTGACTCATCAGCGGCCGACTCGCCGTCAGAGCCGGCGGCCGCCTCATCACCAGACCCGGATGGATCAGAGGGCCCTCCGTGGATGCATCCCACAAAAGCGCGCCTTAGGACAGGCCGGGCCCGGGCGGGTCGTGCGCGCTGAGCCGTTTTGATGAGATCGGCGCGGGGATCCGGCTCGGGGCCCGGCTCACCAATCTTGCCGATGAAGACATGAATTCCACCGAAGGGGACCCGGTACCCGTACTCCACTGAGCCGGCGTCGGGGCCCCAGTCCGCATCGTCGATGTAGAGCTTGCCGCGACGACTCTTGGTCATCCGGCCCACAGCGTATCCCTTGAGCCCTTCGAAGCTGCCCTTCAAGAACTCAAATCCACCGTGCGCCAGCCCCACGGTGGGCGCCAACTGTCGAGGAATTGTCACGGCAGATGTCCTCGGGTTAGGACTTAGTCGTGGAGCCATCGCAATTGGGAAGCTTTAAGGGGTTAAGTGGGACAAGGAACACGAGGGTTTATACTGGTTCGGCCCCTTACGGTGAAGGTAAAAGCCTACGTCCAGTTGAGGTGGTATTAATCAGGGTTTTGATAACCAGGGAGCTAAACAGCTATGCCCGGTTCTCGATCAGATTGTTGTCGCCCTAAACCACTGCCGGGTCGTCCCTTTATATAGTGAGGTTGACACCCAGCGGCCCTTAGAGTCCCGGCCGGCTCATAAGAGTGTCCGGCTCGGACTCTAAACAATACTTGCCTTACACTACAAGTCTACTATAACAATAAAGATTGTACTACGGGCTTTAAGCCATCGCCGGGTCTCAGCCCATCTCTGGCCCATTATCTTGAAACTTAGCTCCGGGCTTCTGGCAATGACCCTTAGTGTAACCCGGCCCTCCTGGCGGGTGACTCCCAGGTCTATATCCTCAACAGGTGCCCTGGGGGGTTTATATAGGCCTACCCCCGGGGTACAATGGTAATCCGGCTGGACGCGGGTCCTAGTCGTCAGTGTATGTATTCGCCGGCTTCTCCGCCGACCGCTGGGGCCCGCCGACTGGTGGGTCCCGCCGGCTGCCGGCCTCTTGGCCGACAGGCCGGCCCCACCGCCTGGGGGTCTCATCGGTGGCTGGTTACTGTAACCTCGCCCCTGATGACGAGGGCTTTGTCGAGGTAAGCATGGCTACAGTGCCGCCGCCTGGCGGGCTCTCACTGTAGCCTTACCTCGTCTTGTCTCCTTAATGATGCACATACTTCGAGGGAGGGAGGTACCGGCTATTGGGAGCCGGCTACGCCCCAGGCCGACTGGGGGAGGCTTGGCCGCCTTCGAGCATCTCTTTGGCTGAATGGGCCCGCCGCCCATGGGCCGTACTGGCGCCTGTCATGGGTGGCGTCATGGTCAACATGGCAACAGTGCCGCGCCGGACGGGGGATGGTCAACCCGTACGGCGCACTGTGGCCACGCGTGCTCTGGGATTCGGGGGTGGCAGGCTGTACTGTAGCCATGCCCCGTCTCATCACCATTATGTGGGTGCAGCCCTTGAGGGTGCAGTCTTGGCCGGCTTCAATGAGTCGATCTTCTTGTGGCCGGCTTCTGGGAGTCGGTCCCCTTGGGGCCGGCTTCCTGGAGTCGGCCATCTTGTGGTTCTCTTCGGGAAGGTTTTTGAGGCCGGGTCGCCTTCCGGTAGTCGGCCTGTGAGATAGCCGGCCAGGGGAAGGTGGCCCTGTGCTTTGGATGCTTGAAGGCTCGATCGGCCTGATAATTTTTTAAGAACCAGGGGGAGTCGGTTAGGCTACCCGTGGCCATTTACTCCGACAATCGCATACAACATTCCTTTTGAATAAAGTATGGCCAAAAAATTATTTTAGAATTTCTACATTCCTTTTGGCTAGAGGAGTATGAATGTTAATTTGCATTGCATGGTGCCCACCATGATATTTATTCCGCACTGTGAATTTTTATACTATATATAAAGTTAGTCATAATAAAGAGAAACGAACAACATCTCTCTCCCCATCGCGTACACCCCCTCTACGCCCCTTTCACGTACGCACACAAACTATCTCCAGGTCCTCTAAAAGTAAGCCCCCAGCACATTCACGCATGTTTCATCTTTCTCTCGCGATATATACAGTGACGATCGTTGTATTTGGAGCGAAAGCACGATAGGTACATTGGACTTCAGAATCCACTCATTATGGTCACCATTTATGTTTTATGGTTATTATACAGTCATGGGCCCACCGTACAGCTCTGTATTTTCTCAAGACACAACTAGTTGACCAGTTAAACGCTCCATGTTGCACCTCTAGTGTTGCATCACATTATCTCACTACCATTGGGCCCACCTGTCGGCTTGTATCTACTTTTCTACACTCTTATAAAAACAGAGTTGGTGATGATGGTGTGCCTGCCATCCTGCAACATAGGCCGTCCGATTTATATCTGACGGATAGGAAGGAAACTATGGCAATTTTGCAAAAAGGTACCCACACACCTCTCCACATTTGCAAATAAGGCCTTCCCTCGTTCATCCTTTTCTCTCACAAGATAAACTAGTCATACAAATGCATCTTGATGTTACGTGCAACGCACGGGCATCTTGCTAGTAAGAATGAAAACAAACGACAAAAATATATTGGACGGTGGTTCGAAGTCATGACTGCGCGCACAGCGGACAAGGTGGCCTTGTATTGGTAAGCTGAGCCATCTGTTTTAACACACAGGAGCTGGTGTGGTGATTATACACACACGCACGCATGCACACGAGCTGCATGCACGCAACACTCACACGAACACATGCAGCCACGCACGCACGCAACACTCACACGTACACACGCAGCCACGCACGCACGCAACACTCACACGCACACACGCACGCATGCATGCACACACCACACGACCAACACCCACTCACACGCTCAAGTGCTCAACCTACACGTGCATGCGCACACATCAGGCCCTGACAGACACATACACAACCAGGTGATTCCCGCGCATGGGTTGGAGTCTTGTCGCGCCTGGGTAAATTTGTGTTTATCTGAACTTTTTCCTATGTGAACTGACATGTGGGACCCACAAGGAACGTGGTCAGTTTAGCTAGTCAACATGGTGCCACGCAGACTATTTGGTCGATCAATAGAGTGCAATCCGATGCTGAACGGTGAGCAAGTGACCGTATAATCACCGCAAAACGTATATAGTGACCGTAATGAGCGTATTCTGAAGTTCGGTGACCGTATTACGCTTTTCTCTCTGTAGGCCCTCCAAAACTACATCTCTACACGTTCTCGCATGTTACATCTAACAACTATGCAATACAACAATACTACTACACTCTAACACAATAAATCATATGTGTTTTTAGTTTTACTAGATATCATATTGTTACTTAATTATTCAGTTTGCATACATTAAAATTGCCTTTGAAATGTATGGCTAGTATCATCTACCGTGCGGGAAAAATCCCGCCCTTTCTTGTTTAATCGGGTTTGTATCGATGGATCGTGCGAAACAACAAAACTATAGTACTATACTGTACAAGTGACAGTTCACGGGGCCGCCGTGTCATGAACTCCTCTGTTGTAAGAGTGGAGCGCTCGCTTTTATAAATGTTCTAGTCCCATTCGCCGACATGTGGGACATCATGCTACCGGGTCCATGTGCCATACCGAAATACAGTGCAGAGCAGCAGGGGTGAAGCACCCCAGTCATGGCGCCGGCGTAGTAATGAGCAATGAGGCATCAAATCACAAAGCTGCACCTTTCCCGCAGTTAAGTTGGAGGGACGAAGTAATAATGCTAAAAAAAGAAGTTGGAGGGACGAAGCAACTATCAATTCACTCGTTGCTGAATCCGCTTCTCCCTCATCTTCTTCAAGTTTTTTTGATAAGATCTTCTTCAAGTTAACCACGTGTTGCTTCTGCCGTTGTTCTGCCTCATGTGGGACGCGGAGCGGCTTGGTAAAGCACTGACACGTGGGACCGCATGTTAGCAAACCGCCAGGCCAACATCCTCTAAAAATAAGAAACCTCCCCCGCCATCTGCGCGGCAAAATCACCTCCTTTTTATTAATCTTGATTCTGTAATTTTTTAGATCAATATAATTGAGATTTGTATAGATAGCACACAGGAGAAAAACCAAGTGGTACGGTTAAGGGCATCCACAATGTGTAGCCAAATATGAAAATAGCTTTTGGCATCGATGGGAACCATTGTGGACGGTGCTGCCAAAGCCAAAAAGATGGAACCGAAGCTCCCTGATTGATTGATTGATTGATTGATTGAAGGAATAAAAAAATGCAACGTCTCTCCTCTTGCTCCCGTGCTTGGATGCATGTACAGTATAGAGCACAGAGCCTACTCCCCTGTCCCTTCTATCACAAATCACAAAGCATTGAGGCATCAAATCACAAAGCATGGATGAAGCAACCATCATTTCACTCTTCGCTGACTCCGCTTATCCATCGTCTTTTTCGAGAAACCACCTCACCGCACTAAGCTGGCGGACGACGCTATTGTGTAGTACTAGTAATACTAGTACATTTACGCGTCCTTTGGTTCAACAGACTTCCTGGATACAAATAACACGGTTGTCTCGGCTTGCAGGCGGCACTTGCGTCCGGTGGTCTCCCTCAATGGTGTTCTCCGTCGAATGCACTTCGTCAAACCAAAACGTTCAACGTCACCGCAATAGGGAAGGAAGTCAAATAGTTACTACCTCCATTTGTTTGTACACAAGGCCAGTATATCAAAATTACAATTTGCAAAAGGCCACTAACACTAATCGAGGCAAAATTGATGGGGTTTGCCTCGTACTAGCAACCAAGGACATTAATATACCCTTGCATGCATGCGGAAGTGAGAAGGTTGGTTTGAATGGCGCTGCATTAATCAAGCGATGAGGAGTGAGATGGTTAGCTCTTTGGGCTTTGAAGAAAAAATACGCATTAATTGACACGTCAAACGAGGATTTGTATCGATTATTCCCGCGAAGGAAAACCCCGCCTTTCTTTATTAACACCAGTACTCCTAGTACGTACGTACTTATCCCGTTTGGGTCTAGGCCTTGCATTGCCATACTTCGCAACACATTTTTCAGAATGAAAAGGAGGTACACCTGCGCACGGCTGTCGCGGTTGCACCGCACCCTCACACGGTCGCTCCTGCATGCCGCAAACCCAACCAAGGGGACGTGTCGGCGTACAAAAAAAGGGGCTCTCCTTTTGACCCCTTTACTTGTGCATGGGCAGTCAGAGCCACGCGCCGCGGCCACTCCTAGCAGGGCAGAAGAGGCCGGAGAGAAGCCGAAGCGCAAGACAACCAAGGCCACGCCAAGACCAGAAACACAGGAGAGCAAAAGGGCGAGGTGGACTCCCCTGGCAAGACCCTTGCCGGGGCGGCCTCCGCGGCCCCGGCAAGAGCCTTGCCAGGGCAACTTGCCCGATGCCAGCAGAGCGAGCCACCCTTGAGCCCACGGGTTCCGACCCAACCAACTACGTTGGAACCAGGGCTCGGAAGGCACCTCCGTGGTGGCATGTACATCTTCCTCAAGATCATAAACATGTGAGATCAGATGAGAACCAGAAGACGGCGACCCTCGGCAGGATCCCAGCCGAGGGAATCCGCAGGACCCCCGGCAAGCGCCTTGCCAGGAACGACTGCAAGGCCATGGCAAGACCCTTGCCGGGCCCCCGACAGGACCCTTGCTGAGGACATCAGCGGGGCCACTGCCAGGCCCGCACCAGCCGAGACTCCACCGCCGTCCCCAAGCAGCTGCTAGCTCAACCAGCTGGGCAGGCACCTGCGTGTCGACGGGCGGCCTCTACACCAACTCAGCAAGCACCTGCGTGGTGGCATGCAGATCTTCTTGAAGGCCCTGCCACCGCACCACCTCAGCTGCCTGCCTGCCTACATGGCACCGCACGCATCACCGGCCTGGGCGCGTGTCGAAGCAAGGCGGAGCAGCGACGAACGGGACGGGCCTCCTTCCCGTCCCCGATAAAGCTAAGGGACACCTAAGCGATGCATTAAATGCGTCTTGTCCTGTAATACGGGCGATAAGCCCACAACAATGTACACCTTTCCACCTCCTGTGTGCCACTGTGGCGACCCCTTTTGCCTATAAAAGGAGGCCCGAGGCGACCAGGAGAGGGATTCGGTTCTGTTGGGCAAGTTACACCCCGTAACTAGCTCAAGAACACAAGAACTGTCAATACATCCACCAAAGCAGGACTCAGGTATTACGCATCCTCGCTACCCGAACCTGGGTAAACGATCCGTGTTCTTTCTGTTAGACCTGCTCTTCTCACAACCCCGCGCCCGCAACCGTAGAAGGGATTCAAGTGATCCCATATTTGTCGTTTCCCACCGACATCTTTGGCGCGCCAGGTAGGGGGCGCTGTCATGAGAATCTGATCTAGCAGTTATCCTAGCAGTTCTGCATCGCCATGGCTCCCAAGAAGAAGACGATCACGGCGATCGGCTCGTCGGGAGCCGAACGGCCCGTGCCAGTGCGGACGAGCAGTGGGTCAGTCACGGACAGAACCCGAGCCGCGGCCCGCGAGCACCAGCATCGCCCTGGCAGTCAGTGCCTGGCGAGCGGTGTCGTTCGCGCGACAGACGGCGAGCCACACGGTGCTAGACCCGAGGATGGGGCCGGGGCCCCCGCAGGCAGCACGAGGCCCTCCAGGGGCGTCGCTATGCCCCCTACGGGCGGCGCAGCGACCTCCAAGACGCCCACCCCGGCGCCCACAGCGCGCTCTTCCCATGGTGTGCGCGACGAGCAGCATCACCACGGCGGTGACCATGGACACCGCCGTGGGAAGAGCCCTGTGCATCATCCGCGAGACGAAGGAGCCCAGCATGCCCGCCGAAGTGCTGGTGAAAATGGCACGCAGCCGCTGGGCCGTGGTAGAGCTCCTTCTGATGTGGTTAGAAGTCGAAGCGCGCCACGGTCCACGCAGCTGTCGCCACCACCTACGCCACCAGAAGCTTTGGCGCGCGCACAACTGCTCCTCGACTTCCCTCCTGCTGCGGACAAGCTAGACAAGTGGAGAGCTACCATCCGGAGCCTCGTCGCTGTCTCCAATAAAGATGATCCATGACTGGCGGGGCTCTCGGGCCGACGCTCCGTCGAGCCACCACCCCATGCTAGCGGTGGGAGAACCGGGGGAGCTGCTGCCACGGTACACTCTCCTCCCCTGCGCCGATTGCCGCCGGTGCCTGTCCGTCGTGACGACGCATGTGATAACATTTCCATAGCATCGTCCGACCCACGGACCCACCGCGACTAGCGCCAAGTTCTTCAAGAACGAGCCCATGAAGACGCTCGAACCACTATCGAGCGCCCGCACGATAGACGCCACCAGTCGGATAAGCGGGCGGGACCCGCTATGGACCACCCAGCACCGGGGGGGGCTCTGGCGGCCTACCTTACGAGGTGGGTTGCCCAGCCTTTACCCGTGAGCTGCGGCAATTCCAGTGGCCGTCCCACCGCAGGTTCAAGCCCGACGTCGGCGAGGAGTACAATGGCAAGACCCATCCGTCAGAGTTCCTCAGCATCTACACCATCGCGATGCAAGCTGCCGGAGCTCACGACGACAAGGTGCTTGCCAATTACTCCCCGTTGGCACTGAAGCCCAACGTCATGTCTTGGTTGATGCACTTGCTGGCGGATTCAATTTCCTCTTGGTCGGATGTGTGCCACGAGTTCGTTGGTGCCTTCACAGGAGGCCACCAAGCTCATGGCCAGGCCAGTGATTTGCATATCATCCCCCAGAAGGAAGGGGAAATCCTGCGCAAGTACATCCAGAGGTTCAGTCGGGTGCAGTACAACATCCCCGATGTTCATCCCGCCGCCGTGATTAGCGCGTTCCATTCGAACATCCGCAACCGCAAGAGGCGCGAAGAGCTGGCGATGAACAAGGTTAAGGATGTGGCCGAACTTTATGTTCTGGCCGATTGGTGCGCCCGGGCTGAAGAGGGAAGGAAGTACCCCGGCGAGGACGCCAGTGTGGAAACCGACTCTACTGACGAAGACACCGCCGCCCCGATGAAGAAGGGCCAGCGTCGCAACAGGAAATGCAAGGGCAAGACCGTGCTTGCCGTCGAGGGATCCGACGACACCGGCGCCTCCAAGAAGGCCAAGGCAGACGACCCTGGCAAGGAAATTGCCGGGTGCGCCGCCTGCCGGGCCTTGGCGACTGCCGACAAGCCAGGGGGCTCCGGCAAGCAGTATTGCAAGATCCACCGCACCAAGGGCCACGACCTCCCGAACTGCCGGCAAGTCAAGCTGCTTGCTGAGAAGCAAAAAGCTGAGTATGAGAGGCGGGACACGGAGAAGGACCAGGATGGTGCCGAAGGATCCAACCATGGCAAGCCAAGGTTGCCGGGGGCTGTGGATTTAGATAAGTCTTTCATCCCCTGTTATGCATTTCTGTATGGAACTGGGACAAATGATACCTCGTTCTGCTCCGAAACCACCGTGCTCCCCCTTCTTCTTGTACCCAAGCCACTGGGACAGAACCGGGTCACAAACACGGTGGCTAGGAGATACACGAGGGGCCTAACTCTACTTCGCCCCTGCCTCTGCCAAGAGCGCGAGAATGGTCGACCGAAGTGGGGAAACGGCAAGGCCTGTTGCCGGGCGACAATGTTTATCTTAGAAATAACAAGGACTCGCTCCTTGGCATGGGCTTCGCTCATGCACAAAGAACCTGGCAAGCACCCTTTTTCATTAAAAACGTCCCATACAGGTACAGTTCATACGGAATAAAAAACATGAACAAGGGGATTACAAGTTTTAAATCTAACAAGTACCCGCAGGCTTACAAACTAAAAAGGGATAAGGTGCCCGTAATCCCTTTCTTGTCCCTCTCCTCAGAAGGTGGAACAAGACAGCAGGATGGCAAAAGGGGCGCCTAGGGGAGGTGCGAGGAGCAGAAGGCACCAAGAGAACATCTTGGTGCCGGGAAAGGAGCTGGAAGACGAGGCAGCGGGCCGGCAATACGCGATGAAGGCGTCGGTGCCCGCATACTCAGACTTGACGGCCGCCACCCGCCTTCTTCACCTTCTCCGGCCCTCCTACGCCAGCCGCCCAAGGAGACGATGGGGAGCGCCCCGATGGAGAGCTTGGCGAGGAAGGCCCTCGGCAGGGCGCGAGGCCGAGGGAGGGGCGGTGCGGTCAGTCGAAGTCGGGGTCGGCATCTTGCCGCTCGACTCCCTCGTCGTCGCTGTCGCTGTCCTCCTCGTCACTCCCGCTCGAGAGGGAATTTCATCATCGAAGGAGCTCTCCACGCAGCACTTTAGGCAAGTTCCAAGATCTCCGAAGACCTTGACGGAGAGCAGGCCGCCCTCCATTAACTTGAAGTAGAGGACGAGCCCCACCGTCAGGCTATGGATGCGGACGAATGTCTTCCACTCGCGACGGAGGTACATAACATGAGGAGCGGGGAAGTCGACGTCGACCTGCGTGCCGCCGTTCCCGCAGCCCCTCATGTGCAATCTGAGGGTCTGGGGCGGGTCGAGCTCCATTTCCCGAGCGAAGGGGGTAGGGAGACGGAGACGACGACGCGGTGGCCGACGCAGCCTAATGAAGAACTCCCGAGGCTGGTCCCCGACATGGACCTCCATCATGGGCGGCATCGCCGGCGGAGGCCGGGCATCACGCCGCCTCGTCCCCCTCTCCCCCGACCGCCGCGGTGACCTCGACCTCGCCCCCTCCCCCTTCCTCTCATAGCCGGCTCCGCCGCCGCGAGCTCGTGCGAAGGAGGGACGCGCTGTCGAGCAGCGACCCTCGCCCCCATTGTTGAAGGGCCTGCGCCCCCTCTCGCCATGATAGGTGGAAGGGAGGAGCCGAAGTGGAAGAAGATGGATGCTGGGAGAATGTGGGGGTGCCATTCCTCCTCCCCCCCTTTCTTATAAAGGGGCGGGGTCGAGGCTCGGCCGCCCCTCTCAGCCAATCCGGTCATCGGGGGCGCAGGGAATCAGGACCGACCCGCTGCCCCAATCGGCGACGGCCTGGTTTCCCACCTCCACCGCCTGCCACCTGCATGAAAGGCACGTGCCGAGCGAGCAGAGTCGAAGAGACGGTTAAGGCGACCGTTCCCCGCCCCGTGATCGTGGGGCATGGGTGCCTTGAAGACCGAGACCCGAGTCCACTCAGTAAATGAGCCGCGCCACCACGCCTCCCTCTTTTTATGGGGAAGGCACGAGCCGCCTCTTTACTGCGATGTGACGCTTGTGTGCGGGGACCGGCCCATGCATGACCCCCATGTCACGCACGACCCTCCACGTCTCGCGTTCAACGTGGGTCATGGGGAAGCGCAGTGGCCAAAACAGTTACTGCGGTACAATCCGCCCCACCTGCCTGCGCACCGTTCTGGGCGTGGCCGAACAACGTGTCGCGCTTATGTGTGTCCCAGGCCCGGGGGCTCCTGTCGGTGTACAAAAGTAGGGGCTCTCCTTTTGACCCCTTTACTTGTACACGGGCAGTCAGAGCCACGCGCTGCAGCCAGACCTAGCAGGGCAGAAGAGGGAAGCCGGAGAGAAGCCGAAGCGCAAGACAACTCAGGCCACGCGAAGACCAGAAACATAGGAGAGCAAAAGGGCGAGGTGGACTCCCCTGGCAAGTCCCTTGCCGGGGCGGCCTCCGTGGCCCCAGTAGGAGCCTTGCCGGGCAACTTGCCCGATGCTAGCAGAGCGAGCCACCCTTGATCCCACGGGTTCTGACCCAACCAACTACGTTGGAACCAGGGCTCGGAAGGCACCTCCGTGGTGGCATGCAGATCTTCGTAAAGATCATAAAGATGTGAGATTAGATGAGGACCAGAAGACGGCGACCCTCGGCAGGATCCCAGCCGAGGGAATCCGCAGGACCCCCGGCAAGCGCCTTGCCAGGAACGACTGCAACGCCACGGCAAGACCCTTGTCGGGCCCCCGACAACACCCTTGCCGAGGACATCGGCGGGGCCACTGCCAGGCCCGCACCAGCCAAGACTCCACCGCCATCCCCAAGCAGCTGCTAGCTCAGCCAGCTGGGCAGGCACCTGCGTGGCGACGGGCGGCCTCTACACCAACTCAGCAAGCACATGCGTGGTTGCATGCAGATCTTCGTGAAGGCCCTGCCACCGTGCCACCTCAGCTGCCTGCCTGCCTACATGGCACCGCACGCATCGCCGGCCTGGGCGCGTGTTGAAGCGAGGCAGAGCGGCGACGGACGGGACGGGCCTCGTTCCCGTCCCCGATAAAGCTAAGGGACACCTAAGCGATGCATTAAATGCGTCTTGTCTTGTAATACGGGCGATAAGCCCGCAACACTGTACACCTTTCCACCTCCTGTGTGCCACTGTGGCGACCCCTTTTGCCTATAAAAGGAGGCCCGAGGCGACCAGGAGAGGGATTCGGCTCTTTTGGGCAAGTTACACCCCGTAGCTAGCTCAAGAACACAAGAACACTCAATACATCCACCAAAGCAGGACTAGGGTATTACGCATCCTCGCGGACCGAACCTGGGTAAACGATCTGTGTGCTTTCTGTTAGACCTGCTCTTCTCACAACCCCGCGCCCGCCAACCGTAGAAGGGATTCCAGTGATCCCATAGTTGTCGTTTCCCACCGACAGAACGCACCCTCACTGACACGTGCTACCGCATGTGAACAAACCAAACTCAGCCATCCTACCGCTGACACATAATTTTCGTTCATACAATATGTTTATCCAACCGCATGTTGGCGAGGATCCCTACGGCCCGTGCGGTGGTCTGTTGGGGAAGAAGAACAGGTGAGGAAGAAGGGTTAGGAGACGTAGGATATTCATCCAACTGCCTGAAATGGTAGACTGACCAAATGATGAAAGTCAGGCGACTTGCATAACAATATATGTTTTACCACAGCAAAGATCCCTAAAAACAACAACATAAAGAAAAACTATCACCGCTCACGGAACAAGACGGCCTCCTCATCTTTGGCTGGCGGCGCGAACCAGCCGTAGCTGTCGACGTGTGTCTCCGCACCGTGGTTGTCCTCGGCCTCCAGCTACTCGGTCATGCAGAGCGTGCGGGCGCTCTGCACGAACGAGAGCACCGCCCGGTTCAAGTCGAGGATGTCCGGTTCCGCCTGCAGGAGGGCCTCGATGGCACCGGCATCCGCGCTCTCCACGTCGAGTTGAGCCTCTGCCGCCCGGTTCAAGTCAAGGACGTCCGGTTCCGCCTGTAGGAGGGCCTCGATGCCAGCGGCATCCGCGCGCTCTGCATCGAGTTGAGCCTCCGCCGCCCGGTTCAAGTTGAGGACGTCCGTCTCGACTGTAGGAGGGCCTTGATGGCAGCGACATCTGCGCGCTCCGCCTCAGGTTGAGCCTGCGCCGCCTGGTTCACATCCACGACATCTGGTTTTGCCTGCAGGAGAGCCTCGATGGCAGCGGCATGCGCGTGCTCCGCGTCGAGTTGAGCCTCTGCCTCCCGGTCCTCCTTTAGTATCGCCAGGTTGAACCATTGGTCCGCCTGCACCATGGGGGACCCGGACGCCGGCACGAAGTCGACGTCCATCGTCTCATAACAATCGGGGGCCTTCTGCACCGCGACATCCTCCATGAACATTGGATCGGCTTCCTCCTCCTCATAGCTTGGCTCCAGAGAACTCGGGGATTGGTCTGCCGCAAAGCGAGCTTGGGAACGGAGGTCTGTGGCGCCGACCGCCGCCGTGATTTCCGCGCGGCGCTCCAGCGTCAGCATCTTGTAGTACGTGATCTTGCGGCGCACCATGGATTTCCGGTGAACTAGGGGACGCTTGATGCGGGCTAGGGGATCGAAAGGTGGGGGATGGGCTGGAGAGGAGGTGTGGTTTTGGGGCAATGCCTGGCGTATGCCGAGCAGCGAAGGTTCTGGTGTGAATAGTGGTTCCGGTGACGACCGGTCAATCCGTTTTGACTGTTCATCGCTCTTGTCGCGTTCGCGTTGCACCCCGGCACGGTGGACCCTCCACATCGCTCAGCGAATGGAACACGCTTCGTCTTGCGTTTTCGCTCGCTTGTGGGACCACAGTTGAGAGTAAACCGACGTCCCTCCCCCTCCCCCGCCCGCGTCATTTATACTACCACTCCCTCCGTTTTATGCAAAGTAAATAAAAATAGAGGGAGTATACTACGGATGAGGATCCCCTGACGTGGCCGAACCCATTGAGTAACTGACATGCGGGGCCTAGCAAGCATGGGGTCCGCCACTTAGTGAAGGAAAGGGAGGGTAAGGCAGGGATACCTATGTCAGAGGATCCACTTCCACTACTACTCCCTCCTTCCATCTACAGGGCCTAATGCGTTTTTCGAGGCTAACTTTGACCAGATGTTAGAGTAATAATATATGACATGCAACTTACACAAAGCATACGGTCAAATTCGTATGTGAAAGGAGCTTCCAATGATATAATTTTCACATTATACATCTCATGTACTACTAATCTTGTCAATAGTCAAAGGCGGTTTTGAAAAACGCATTCGAGCATGGTTAATAATATAGCCAGCCGATGGCTATAAGGAACTGCCATGTCATCTATAGCCATCATCTATATGCACTCATACAATAGTGTTGGCTATTTCCCGCAAAAATATATATAAGGTTGGCTATTGTATTAGTACTTTTTTCCATCTCCTCTCTATCTCTTTCTTCATATTTATTGTATTTAACTAGGAATCCGTATATAGCTAGGCTCTTGCATGAGAGCTCACTCCCTTTACTTTTTCACATCTCTCTCCTCCACATAGGCCCTATATAAATGGAAGGAGGGAGTACTATGAGCACTGCATACTCTACTATAGATGTTGTCAGTACTCCACTAGTACTATTGTTTTAAGAACTTTAGCTGATTGATCTACGAATGGAGGGATTCGAGCTTATTTTTGTTAACCGAGATGCAAACGACTAACAAACTGGATTTGAAGCCACCTGTCATAATAGTACCTGCGGGTTCTTTCTGTGGAGCCTTCAAATGCAATAGCTAGCTGCCCAACGGCCAATGCC
The DNA here is from genome assembly GCF_018294505.1 of Triticum aestivum. Classification (NCBI taxonomy): domain Eukaryota; kingdom Viridiplantae; phylum Streptophyta; class Magnoliopsida; order Poales; family Poaceae; genus Triticum; species Triticum aestivum. The sequence continues at coordinate 296,462,924 of NC_057811.1, forward strand.
ACAGGCAAATCTCCATTTTCCATCTTATACAACTCTTCGGGGTCCAAAGATACTCGCCAGACAGGGTGCTTAAAAAAGTTACTATTGGACTGCCTATACGTGGCGAAATCCTAGTAGGAAGAGCATGCGCGAGAACAAGCACATTCACGTGGTTGAAAACAAATTGGAAACCATGTCTGTTTGAATACAAATCTAGGAGTACGTACGAATCTAACAATATTGATTGGGCGTTCTTGAATGTTGATACTTTTTTTTGTAAGTTTGATCAAAGTATAGATACTTTGACTACACATAAAACTAATATGTAAACTACTATAAAGGATCGGAGGGAGTATATTGTATGTTCAAGAGCGAAACGAACATTGAATACCCTTTATATATGATTTGTGGATGCTATGATCACCAGTTCAAAATTTTCAATCCGCCTTACGTATGACACATGCACCCACTCGTTCTCTCTCGATTTCATCTCGGGGTCCGGAGATTTCTTGAAAGAGGAGTAGGGTGGGTACAATACGTCCGTTTCTCTTATGAACGTACAATATACTCCCTCTGATCCCCACAGACCCCCCCACCGGTCATTTCTATCATCGAACAGACCAAACCTTTATCTCCTTGCATGACACGCAAATTGATCTGTCAACATCAATTGATCTCGTCAAGATGTGTCGGGGCATGAACCAAATGGGATGTCGAAACTAAGATGGGAAGCGACACGTAGTGGAGGAAAAGTGAAACTTTAAACGAACCGTTTGTTTGTATGCATGTCGGACAAATTACAACATTGGAAATACAAGCATGGTCTAGGCCCACATGCGAATGATACTCGGCGAAATGTTCAAATGAGGCATGCGGAAGCGACATGCTCATCGTCGCTTTACATGGTGAGTTTCAGTGTGCCGAGAGTGGCGTTAGCGCTGTGGCACGACCAGCAGATCAACACCCGGCTTGTCGAGGATGCACGGGGCGCCGAAGTGCGCGCGCGCTGCGATGCGTCCGTAGAGTGGTGTAGCGCGCCCAACTGCATCCCTAGGACCTGAGACCATGCCGGGTCATCTTTCTTTTTTGATGACATGTGGGGTCGCATGTGAGCAAAGGGCATCTCCAACGTTGCCACGCCGCAGTTGACTACCCTAGCACACCAAAAGCCCTCGTCCCTCACGCCATCGCGCGGTGCGTTCCCAGCCGGCGCCAGCTACCCGCATTCATGCCGTCCGTCCGTATGCCCTCGTTAAGAGGTTGGTGCTCGAGGAACCAACTCCGGCGACTTAATGACGCACCCGGGCGCTTGGCCTCACCGGAATGCGCTACTTCAAACGGCAACGCCCAGCTAACCTCCACACCATAGTGCATTGTCCTGCTACCTGGCACCACATCCTCCATGACCGCGAGCGCGAACGCTCTGCGGAAGAGCTTTTCTTCAGGGATGAAGCTCGAGGTCGCCTCCCTCGCTCAAGTCCCCGCACAAGAGGTGGCCATGCTGGCGGCCGACAACGGAAGCACCGCAGCCATGCATCCTACTTGCCGCCGTCCAACGTCCGGCACCGCCGAGGTCGGGGACTCCTTTGAGGATGAGTAGGGCATGGGAGGCGGCAGGGCATGGTGTGCCAACTGGCCGGTCCGTCTGCGTGTTCTACGCTTCCTCACCGGAGACCGCACCTTCACTTCATGGGTCTTGAACCCCGCCCCCGTACATGAAGATCGCAGATGGAGGACGTCGGTCGCCGCCGTAGAATAGGTTTATGGTCGGGTTTCTTTTATTTTTGTGTCCTATAAAAATTCGAAATGTAATGAAAATCTGATGTGTTTACATTAATCTCGGCCGGTGTATATGAACTTTCACAATAATATAGTATATTGTAGGAGTACTAGCAAGATGCTCGTGCGTTGCACGGAACATCAAAATCTTGTGGGAGAAAAAGATGAACGAGGGAAGGCCTTATCTGCAAATGTGGAGAGGAGTGCGGGTAAATTGTCATAGTTTCCTTCTGATCCGTTAGATATAGATCGGACGGCCTATGTTGCAGGATGGCAGGCACACCATCCTCACCAACTCTGCTTTTTATTGAACCGAGACAAAGCTAACATGCGAGGTAAAATAAACATATAGTCTACATACACAATTTATCTTAGGCACTCCAATAGTACGTCCACTACACATTCACACATTTCACATCTTTCTACATCTACGGGAACCTGCAAAAGGGTTAACGTAAATTGCCTCTCTCCCTCCTCCTTGATTTTCATGGTGGTGGGCCCCTCCCTCCCCCAATCTACAATCAACAGCTCACACGTTTCACATTACGTTAATTACGTAACTGGGATTACGTAGGTGTAGCATTACTCGTCCTAAAAAACCCAACTAAGCCAACCTCCCAGCATATCGCGCGGGAAAAGACCCGGCCGCGCCGTTTTAATCGGGATTACCGGATTACTAATAGTAGTATCGATGGATCGCGCAAAGCACCAAGTTTCTTTTTTCTTTAGGGGGTGAAGCACCTAGTTTATTAAAAGGAAAAAGGCGGTACGCTGACAGCACCCCTGTCGTGGTCGCATTGCACCCCACACACGTTCTGTCTTGCACACGGCTCAGGCAAACGGAATGCGCTTCGGCTTGCCTCTTCACTGACACGTGGGACTGCACTTGGAGAAACCAACCATGCGCCAAACTCCCCCGACCACCGCGCGAAAATCCCCCCG
>NC_057811.1:296465717-296521992 GCF_018294505.1 Triticum aestivum
CTCCCCCCGTCCCCCTCCACTCCATTCGCTCTGCCAAAGCCGCCCTCCCCGCCACGCCGATACGTCGGCGCTGCGATTCATCGAGGGGATGCACGGCGATCCTCTCGCTCCCACGGTACGCTCTCGTAGACTGCCGTCCACTAGCCGCGCCACCACCGGTGGCGACGTTCTTGTGGAGGCGCACGGCGGTCAGCGCCGTCAGTGCTGGCGACATTCATGTGGAGACGCACGGCGGTCAGCTTCTCCCACGGTACGCGCATTCTAGACTGAGGCCCCGTGCATGTCGGTGTAGCGCTGAATGTTAGCTGATAGACGTTGTTAATCTCACTGTTTGCCGAAGTAGTTTACAGTCAATATGCTCTGCTTAAAAAGCTTCCTTGCCCCGTTATGCACTCAATCTGCTTAGCTGAGATGGCATGCCAAGCCCGATTAGTTGCTAAAATATCCTGCCATATATTTATTGTGACGTAGATTGCCATGGTCTTGTAGCCAATCTGTTAGGTGAAATAGTTGTACACCGTTTTATACTCGATCTTTGTTGCTGCGATGGCCTTCGATAGTTCGATGGCTATGTGCTCGGCCTCATTGACTGCTGAAATAGCCTGCCATAATTTAGCACTCAAATCTGTTTGCTGAATTAGCTTTACATATATTACGTTACTTAGATCTGCTCGTCCAAATATCTTGCCATAGCTTTAGACATCGACCTATGTATTTTTTCTGGACATCATAAAAAGCATATATGTTTTTCCTGTAATATCTAGTAGAAGAACTAATTTGTATGTATAACAGATGGACAGGACTTGGATAACTTCTGCTCGAAGATTCTCCGCTGCATATGTTGTCGGGTGGTAGGTGCGACATATGGCAACGGGTGGCTTATCATTGTGGGAGCCAGTAAGACATCACCGGTGCCTGGAAACGGGATAAGGCGAAGACATGCACGCCGGCGGATCTTACCCAGGTTCGGGGCTCTCCGTGGAGATAACACCCCTAGTCCTGCTCTGCGGGGTCTCCGCATGATCACTAGATCAATACAAGTAGCTACAAGCGCTCCTTGAGCTGTTTGGCTAGGGGAGGAAGAAGGGCAAGGCTAGCTCTCCTTTTCTATCTATGTGGTGTGTGAAACTCTATGAGATGAACCCTTGCATGGGTATCCCGGGGGGTTTATATAGGCCTACCCCCTAGGGGTACAATGGTAATCTGGCTGGGCGCGGGTCCCAGCCATCAGTGTCTGTGCTCGCCGGCTTGTCCGCCGGCCATTGGGGCCCGCCGACTGGTGGGTCCCGCCGGCTGCCGGCCTCTTGGCCGACAGGCCGGCCCCACCGCTTGGGGGCCTTGTTGGCGGCTGGTTACTGTTGCCTCGCCTCTGATGACGAGGGCTTTGTCGAGGTAAGCATGGCTACAATGCCGTTGGCCGGCAGCCGGCGGGACCCACCGCTTGGGGGCCTTGTCGGCGGCTAGTTACTGTTGCCTCGCCTCTGATGACGAGGGCTTTGTCGAGGTAAGCATGGCTACAGTGCCGCCGCCTTGCGGGCTCTCACTGTAGCCTCACCTCGTCCTGTCTCCTTAATGAGGCACATGTTTCGAGGGGGGGAGGTAGCCGGCTATTGGGAGCCGGCCACGCCCCCGGCCAACTAGGGGAGGCCGGGCCGCCTTCAAGCGTCTCTCTGGCTAATGGGGCCTGCCGCCCGCAGGCCGTACTGGCGCCTGTCGTGGGTGACATCGAGGTCAACATGGCTACAGTGTCGCGCCGGACGGGTGATGGCTGACCCGTACGGCCCCTTGTGACCATGCCTGTTCCGGGATTCGGGGGTAGTGGGCTGTACTGCGGCCGCGCCCCGTCTTATCACCGTTATGTGGATGCAGTCTTGGTGGGTGTAGTCTGGCCGGCTTCTGGGAGTCGGCTTTCTTCATGGCCGGCTTCTGGGAGTCGGTCCCCTTGGGGTCGGCTTCCTGGAGTCGGCCATCTCAGGCCGGGTCGCCTTCTGCTAGTCGGCCCTGGGGATAGCCGGCCGGGGGAAGGCGGCCCTATGCTCTGGATGCTTGAAGGCTCGAATGACCTGATAATTTCTTGAAGAGCCAGGGGGAGTCGGTTAGGCTACCCATGGCCATTTACTCCGACAGTAGTCCCCAAAGCTGGTTGGGCTTCGAGGCTGAGAGGAGGTCGAGAAGCTCGGTCAGCTTCTTATCTTGACGAGCCAGCAGCTGGAAGCCGGGTTTGGTTGGGCGCGCTGTCTTGGCGAAATTTCTAAAGTTGGAAGGCGGGAGTCTGTTGGCGCGTGCGCCGGGCTGCGGGCCGGCCGCTCGGCGCCCGCGAACCACGTGGCATCTTTTGGCTGAAAAAAGCCTGCCAACCCACGCGCGCGACAGGACGTCGCCGCAGGCCGGGGGCCTACCACTTCTACGCCTAGGCCCAAGCGCGGATTCTCTGTGGCCCAGAGCTGTCCGCACGTCTTCCGGCGGCTGTTTCCGCACGTCGTTAGGGCGCAATAATCGTGGGACGTGGGGGATTGGGCGCAGTTAATCCCACGTTCCTCCCCACGCCTCGCCTCCTCGGCTTCGCCGCACGAGGCTATAAGTAGGGGGAGGAGGGGAAGCGGCAGACGCTCACACGCTCCTCTCCTCTCCGCCATCTTCTTCCTCCTGCTTTCCCTCGCAGCAACGCCTCGCCACCGCGCCGTCCCACGAATCTTCACTCCGCCCCGCCACTTTGCCGCCGCAGGGCCATGCTTTCTCCACCGCTGCACCCTTCCTTGTTAGCTTCTCGCCACCATGCAGTACGGCGGGGACTGGGACGGCTCCAACATCCATACGGACCACATCGACTTCCTCCGCAAGACGCGGCGGTTGCCCGGCAAGGACCAGGTGCGGGTCCGTCTCGCGCCGGAGAAGGAGATCACCCCGACGCCAGAGGAAGGTGAGCAGGTAATCTTCCGCTCGCACTTCCTGCGCGGCCTCGGCCTGCCGGCGAGCGCTTTCTTCCGCTCCTTTCCCGACTTCTATCAACTCCAGCCGCACCACCTCACTCCGAACACCGTGGTGCTGCTATCCGCCTTCGTCACCCTGTGCGAAGGTTTTCTTGGCATTCTCCCCACCCTCGAGCTCTGGGGGAGTTCTTCCAAACCAAACTCGGCACCCGCATGTAGGGCGTGCCGGCTCAGAGCGGCGCCTTCATTGCGATGCGGAGGCCGGCGGCCGACAACCCTTTCCCCGTCATCACGCTAATCCAGTCGGTGAAGCGCTGGCAGAAGTCGTATTTCTACGTGAGGAACGTCACCCCGCAAGGCGACTACGTCAACTTGCCGGCTTACGTAGCCGGCCCGCCGGCTGGGAGGCGGCCCCAGTGGTCCTATCGAGCCATGACGCTATCGCCGGCTGGAGCCGCGGCCGTCGCCTGACTCCTGGTAATGATCCAGTCGGAGGGCCTGACTGGGTCCGACTTGCTGGCCGCCTTCGTCGCGCACCGGGTGCTTCAAAGCCGCCCTCATCTGATCTGTCAGATGAGCGGCCAACTCGATCCGAGCCGGATGTGCACCAAGGACATGCCTCACGACGAGGTGGCTCATATGGTGAATTATCTTGCGAACTACAAGCTCTCCGCAGAGTGGCGGTTTGGCAAGGAGCCATACTCCCGTGCTCATCCCCCGCCTACGGTATGCTCTCTTTATCCTTTCTTCTCTTAGTTTTGTCGCCGAGTTTTTCTTGGCCAATTCTGACCAGTTGGCACGTCTTGGCAGAGCCCTATCCTTCGACCTGCGGCCGAGTTGGGGGCGGATCGCCGATTTCTTCCCGACAGGGCGGAGCATGACATGGAAGATCACGACTTGGGGGCGGCCGCCATGGATGACAACACCGAGGTGGGAGGCGGCGAAGCAGGTGGCTCCGGGCTTGGAGTCAGCTTCGACGACTGGCCGGATGACGACGAGGCAGAAATCGTCCCACGCCGCCAGCCGGCGTCCGGCCATGGCGCGGGTTCCTCCGCCGCGCCGCCTGCTCGGGGCGGCGGGCAGAAGCGTCGGGCCGCGTCGGGCTTGTTCGGCAGTCGGCCGAAGAAGTCCAAGGGCGGGGTGGCAGCGACCAGGCGGGATGAGGCGGCCGCGAAGGCGGCCTGCTTCCACAAGGTGGTGAAGTAGCCACAGACAGTGTCAGCGTAAGTGTATATTCTTCTGCATACTCTTTCTTCTTTTCTTGTCGATTTCTGAACCCTTGTCTTGTTTCGAAAATCAGGGCTCCGCTTTCTCTTGAGCGGGTTGCTGCCGCCTCTGTGGTTGGATCGCCGGGAGGATCCGGGAGCACCCGCCATGTGGACCCCCGCGCCGAGCTTTAGGCGGCGATGGAGCGAAATGCGTGGGAGGCGTGGGAGGAGCGGGAGGCGGAGGAGCTGAGGGCGGCTGCAGCCAAGGCGGCACAAGAGAAGGAGGAGTCGGCGAAGGCGCGTGCCGACGCGGCGGCCAAGGCCCAGGCGGAGGTTGCGGCCGCGGCAACAGCGGAGGGGGCCTTGCTTGTCACCCCTCTGCGTGTCATGGCAGCCGAGGTCCCAGAGCCCCCGCCGGAGGAAGCCGGTGGGGGTTGGAGAGGGAGGACGACGTCGTCGTCCCTGAGAGGGAGGCAGCCCCGTCCTCGCCGATTGGGGCGGCCCTAGGCAGCCGCCCTAACGTGCCGCCTGCACAATCGGCTGGGGGCGAGCCGGCTGCGAGGACGGACCTGGTGGTCCAGTCGCCATCGCGCCAGCGCGCGGGGAAGGCCACTTCAGACCCGCAGAAGGCCGCGGGCTCCAGTTCGTCGGCCCGGGACGTGGAGGCGGCCAACGCCAGCTCGGGGTGGACGCCGGATGGAGGGACGGCCGTGGTGAAGGTCGCGGCGCAAGAAGTCCGGAACCGACTTCAATACCAGGCCGCGGCGCTGAGGCAATACAATGACGAGTTCCTCGCGACGCGAGCGGCCATTGGGGTAAGTCTTCCCGTTTTTGCTTTTTGATCTTGGTTTCTTCTGTGGGGGCGCACCCACTGGGTGTAGTCCCCGAGTTCCGACTCGGCTGCCGAGCAGGGGGCTTGGAACTTCTTAGCGGGCTTTGTTTGCTATCTTGTTCTCATTCGCTTCTCTGCCTGACTTGTAGGACTACCACAACCTTCGTGCAGCTTCCTTCAACTCCCAGGCTCGGGAGCTGACCCAGAAGAATGCTGATCTATCTGAGAGCCGGGGTAAGTGCTTCATCTTTTATCTCATGTGGGGGCGCGTCAGCGCACCCACTGGGTGTAGTCCCCGAGATTCGGGCCGACTACTGAGCAGTCGGGTCGGGTCTTTCTTGATAACTTCTTCCTTATTGCTTCTTTCTTCTCTGCCATGCCTGCAGCGGTCAACGCCAAACTGAGGGAGCAGCTAGGTGGGACTCAGGCCGCCCTTCGCGCTAAGGAAGCCGAGTTTGACGCCTTGGCCCAGGAGCGTGACCGCCTGGCCAAGAAGCTGGCCGACCAGGAGGAGAGCCACAAGGCGGCCCTGAAGGTGGTGCAGGACAGCGAGGCTGCCCTCCAAGCCGAATATGAGATGGAGGCGGCGAGCTGGGCCGAGGCGAGGCAGTCAATGATCAATGGCTACGGCCCTCTTCTTCGTCCCTTGCTTGCCGCTTGCCGTATGGTTCGTTTTCTGACTTGGTATTTTTCTCTTCTTTCACTTTCTTTCTTGCGCAGAGTACTTCCCTGGCTACTCTACTGCCGCCAACCAGGTCGTCGAGGCCCACCGCGAGGCGCAAAGGCAGGCTGGCGCCAAGATCGCGCCGAACGCTCGCCGGTCGCTGGAGGAACAACTCTTGGCGATTCAAGCCCGCCTCCAGCTGGCTCACCGCATGCTCCGCCGGCATCAGCGTGTTGGGGCGCAGGTCCTGGCTGCTCTCTGGCCTGGTGAGGTGATTCCCCGCACTCCCAGTCGGACTGCCGACTGGCTGGAGGTGGCGGCCGGCCGCTTCGAGGCCTGGAAGGCTTCTGCGGCTCGGTCAGGCGCCAGGTGGGCGCTGGAGTTCGTCAAGGCCTGGTATCCTGAGCTGAGTTTGGACCAGCTGGCCACCTGGCGGCAGGAGGCTGACACGGAGCTGGAGCCGGTGCAGCCGGCTATCATCCAGCGAGCCTCGGCGATCGCCGACTACACCGACACCAGCGCCTTTGCTCCTGAGGTGGACGTCAACGGCGTTGCCCAGCCGGAGGAGTGGTTCGGGCTGAACCCGGCAGATGGCGAGGATTCGGCGGAGGAGATCTACTCCAGCGACGAGGGCGAGGAGGAGGAGGAGGAGGAGGCTGAAGACGCCGCGCCAGATGGTGGAGCGGCCGGTCAGCTTCAGCTTGACCGTGCCTCCAGCAACAAGGCACGTGCGAGCGCACCGCCTGCAGCCGGCGATGATCAAGCCGAAACTCGTCAGCCGACCACTCCTCCAGCCGGCGCTGCCGTCTCCACCGACCAGCCCGGCTCCCCTGCTACGCCCTTAGTCTAATCTGCTGCCTCTACTTTCCTGTTTTTATTACTCTTGGAACAGTATTTTGTTAAGTTTGCACAGTTCCACCCACTGGGGGTGTATTCAAACTATATTGACTGCAGGCCTGTTGAGGGCCTTATGTGTAAATATAATCATGCATGCGTTTGGCTTTCCCTTGTTCTTTGCTTTTCATCCTTCGGCTGTTTCATTTGCCGCCCTCCCTTGGTTGCCGCCTTCCCAGCCGGACAGCTGCTCTGGAGTCTGTGGCTGGAGAAGTGCTTGGCCAGTTGGGAGGGCAAGTACTCTAGCTTTGTTGGATTGTAGCGAAGTGACTGGGAGGCCGGCCAGCCAGCTGTTTTGTCAGCCGGTAGGCGTGGTTGGAGGCCGGCTTGCGTTATATAAGTTCGTTAGTCCTTAGCCGTTTTTCGTGTGGGCATCCTTTCTGCCTTTGGCTCTTCCCAGTCGGAAAGTCGGTTCTTCGAGCTGCGACTTACAACAAGAGAGGGCTCTTGTGCTGGCACACTAGTTGTCTGACTTTAGGTAGAACTTTTAATACACTTAAGGCGGCCAGTCCCCGGGCCGACTAGTCGAACCCGGTGCCAGATAGAAAATCAAATATAATAATACATTCAAGGGTATGACACTTGTCATTCATAGATAAAGGAGGGCAGTCCCCGAGTGTGCCTCGGGGGGCCCGTTGTTTCGTACTTAATACAAAAAGGTAGCATGATACATACTGCTTTTAACAGTAAAATCTTCTCAGGAGGTTGGCGTTCCATGGTCGTTCCGACTCCTTGCCGGAATCATCCCTCTTGCGTGCTCTTGGCTTCTGTGCGTCGATCAGGTAGTAGGAGTCGTTGCCTAGGGCCTTGCTGACGACGAAAGGGCCTTCCCAAGGGGCCGAGAGCTTGTGCTGGCAGGCTGTTCGCTGGATCAGCCAGAGCACAAGATCGCCCTCTTGGAAGGATCTTGGCTTGATCTTCCGGTTGTGGTAACGGCGCAAACCCTGCTGGTAGATGGCGGACCGGCTGAGTGCTAACAGCCGGCCTTCTTCCAGCAGTTCGACGCCGTCTTCTCGCGCTTCCTTGGCCTCCGCCTCCGTGTACATGGTGACCCGAGGCGAGTCGAACTCGATGTTAGTTGGGATGACAGCCTTGGCACCACAAGGAAGAATGGAGTGAAGCTGGTTGACTTGTTTGGGGTAGTACGCAGACTCCAGAGGACAGCCGGCAGGTCATCGAGCCAGCAGCTGGCCGAACGCTCCAGTAGTACGACCAGTCAGGGCTTGATGCCGGAGAGGATGAGGCCGTTTGCTCGCTCGACCTGGCCGTTTGACTACAGGTGGGCAACGGACGCTAAGTCCAGTCGGATGCCCTGTGTCGCGCAGAAACGTGCCAGTGCTCCCTTGGCAAAATTCGTGTCGTTGTTGGTGATGATGCTGTGTGGTACTCCATACAGAGTAGTGATGTTTGCGATGAATGTTACGGCAGTCGGCCCGTTCAGCTTCTTGATCGGCTTCGCTTCAATCCACTTGGTAAATTTGTCCACGGCGACAAGCAGAGGTGTCATGCCGCCGCGGGCTGTCTTGAATGGGCCCACCATGTCCAGCCCCCAAACGGCAAAGGGCCAGGTGAGGGGGATGATCTTGAGTGCAGAAGCCGGCAGGTGTTGCTTGGAACTGAAGACTTGGCATCCTTTGCAGCATTTGACTAATTCCTTGGCATCTTCCAAAGCAGTCGGCCAGAAGAAACCATGGCGGAAAGCTTTGGCGACAAGTGATCTTGAGGCTGCGTGGTGGCCGCATTCGCCTTGGTGGATATCCTTGAGGATTACTATGCCCTTCTCTGGCTCGACGCAGCGCTGGAAGACTCCAGTGACGCTACGCTTGACAAGTTCTCTGTTTATTATTGCGTATGCTCCGGCTCGGTGTTGCACTAGTCTTGCCGAGATCTCATCAGTCGGCAGCTCTCTGTTGACTAGGAAGTTGAGGATGGGCTGGGCCCATGATGGAGTTGTGGCTTCTTCTATTGTCAGTACGGCCACTGTGACCCGGGTGGGTGGGTTGGGTGGTGGAGAGTTGGAGTCGGCCACCGCCTCTTGTGCCACTGCAGTCCCCGGGCCGACTGCTGCAGTCCCCGGGCCGGGTTCTGAAGTCCCCGAGGCGGGTGCGACTATGACAGTCCCCGGGCCGCTTGTCGAAGTCCCCGAGCCACCTGCTGGGTTCCTCCAGTCGGATCCGGCTGCATCAGGGGCGGGCGGTACGAAGATAGAGTCTGATTCTGGAGATGGCTTGATAGACGGTTTGAGGAGGCGCTGGAGAGAGACACCGGTTGGTATGGCCTGTTGGGTGGAGCCGATCCGTGCCAGGGCATCTGCTTGGTCGTTGTCGGCACGTGGCACGTGGAGGAACTCGCACCCTTCAAAGTATCCACTGGTCTGCTGGACGGGGAATCGATAGCTCGCCATGTTTGCATCCTTGGCGTCCCAGTCGCCGGATGACTGCTGGACCACCAAGTCCGAGTCGCCATAACACAGGATCCGGCGTATGCCGAGCTCTTTGGCTAGCCGGAGCCCGTGTATGAGCGCCTCGTACTCAGCCACATTGTTGGAGGCGGCAAAATGGATTTGCAGCGTGTATCTAAGCTTGTCGCCTTTGGGAGAGGTGAGGACGATGTCGGCTCCCAAGCCGGTGCGCATCTTGGACCCGTCAAAGTGCATCCGCAAATGAATGGAGTCGGGAGCCGGCGGTAGGTACTGGGTCTCGGCCCAGTCGACAAGGAAGTCGGCCAATGCTTGGGACTTGATGGCGGTGCGGGGCTGGTAGAAGATTGTGTAAGGAGCCAGCACAATAGCCCACTTAGCCACCCGGCCGGATGCATCTCGGCTGCCTGTCGGTGCATACGACCGTGATGGGATGCTCTTGAAAGTAGGGCTTCAGCTTCTTGGCGGCGAAGTACACTCCATAGCACATCTTCTGGTAGTGCGGGTAGTTTTGCTTTGAGGTGGACAGTACTTCGCTTAAATAATATACCGGCCTCTGGACTAACTGGGCTCGGCCTTCTTCTGGGCGCTGGACCACGATGACTGTAGTGACCACTCGGCTAGTCGCGACAATGTAGAGGAGCATGGGCTCCTTCTCAGTCGGCGCCGCCAGGACAGGTGGAGTGGTCAGCATCTTCTTCAACTCATGGAAGGCTGGGTGTGCTTGGTCATTCCACTCGATGTGAGTGGATTTCTTCATGAGTTGGTACAGGGGGAGAGCCTTCTCCCCTAGCCGGCTGATAAAGTGGTTTAGGGAGGCCAGGCACCCGGTGAACTTCTGAACATCTCGCAACTTGGTGGGAATCTCCATTCTCTCAATGGCCTTGATCTTCACAGGGTTGCACTCAATGCCGCGTTCGAAGACCAGAAAGCCTAGAAGCTGGCCGGCTGGTACTCCGAACACGCATTTCTCGGGGTTGAGCTTGATCTGGAATCGGCGCAAGTTGGCAAATGTTTCTTTGAGGTCTTCCAGCAGGGTGCCGCGCTTCTTCGTCTTCACCACAATATCGTCTATGTAGACGTGGGCATTTCTGCCGAGTTGCTTGAGGAGGCATTTCTACATGCAACGCTAAAATGTGGCACCGGCATTCCTCAAGCCGAATGTCATAGTCAGGTAACAGAAAGCTCCGAATGGTGTGATGAAGGCGGTCTTCAGGCGGTCAGCTGGGTCCAACTTGATCTGGTGGTATCCTGAGTAGGCATCCAAGAAACTCAACAGCTCGCATCCGGCTGTGGAGTCTATCACTTGATCAATCCGTGGTAGGGCAAACAGATCTTTGGGGCAGGCTTTGTTGAGGCTAGTGTAGTCTATACACATACGCCATTTGTTGTTTTTCTTCAACACCAAGACCGGGTTGGCAAGCCACTCTGGGAAAAACACTTCCATAATGAAGCCGGCGGCCAGGAGCCGGGCTGTCTCTACTCCTACGATTCTTCTCTTCTCCTCCGATAGTCGGCGGAGAGGCTGCTTGACTGGTTTCGCGTCTGCTCAGACGTGTAACTTGTGCTCGGCGAAATCCTTCGGAACACCCGACATGTCCTTTGGGGACCGTGCAAAGATGTCTCGATTCTCACGGAGGAAGTTCACGAGCTCGCCTTCCTATTTACTGTCCAGGTTTGCACCAATGACAGCAAACCTCTCCGGGTTCTCCGGGTCCAGAGGTATCTTCTTCGTCTCCTTGGTCGGCTGGAAGGAGCCCTGAGCATCATATTCCTTGGGGTTGGGGGACAGGGCCGGCTGCTTGCCAGCCATGGCCACAACTCGCTCCAGCATCTTCTTCTCTTTTGCAACCACGAGGGACTCGGCCAGCCGGCTGCTGGCAGCAGCGCACTCGATGGACTTCTTGTAGTCGCCGGCTACAGTGATGATCCCCTTCGAGCTCGGCATCTTCATCTTGAGGTAGGCGTAGTGGGGCACAACCATGAACTTGGCCAGGGTGGGTCGGCCAAGCAAGGCGTGGTAAGGGCTCTCTAGGTCCACTACCTCAAACCAGATTGCTTCTCGGCGAAAGTGATCCTTGTCTCCGAAGAGAACATCCATCTTGATCTTGCCGATTGGGGAACAGGACAGGCCGGGTACAATGCCATGGAACACGGTCCGGCTTGGCATGAGCTGCTTTGACTTGAGGTTCAACTTCTTCATGGTGTCGCGATACAGTATGTTGATACTGCTTCCACCATCGATCAGCACGCGGGAGAATCGGGCAGCTCGCCTCTCCGTCGAGAGGGTGACGTCTAACACCAATGCATAGGAGCCAGGAGATGGCATCACCTCTGGGTAATCGGCCCGGCTCCAGCTAATAGGCCTTTCAGACCAATGCATGAACTCGGGGTTGCTGGAGGCGACTGTGTTGACCTCTTGGTGCTGTCGGCGCCGGCTGCGCTTGTCTTCAACCTGGCTCGTGAAGGCGACGTAGGGGGCGTGCTCATCTGGGAACTCATCTTGAATGGCTCCGACTGCTGGTCGAGCAGCCGGCTGCTGGGGGGCTGGAGGCGGCGGGCCGGGAGGCGGAGGCGGCACCAGCCCCTCGCCCTGGAGATCCGTGTGAGCCAGTGGCACTTCCGGGTCGTGTGGTTGGACGGCTTCGCGCCACTGTGGAACTTGCAGGGGGCATCGAGAGTCTGCTCGTAGGAGAAGGCCGGCTGCCAAGCCGGCCTGCCGCCCTTCTTCTTGGGAGCGGGCCGCTCTTCGGGCTGCTCGTCTTCGACAGTGGCCACCTGCCAACTGGTGGAAGGCGGCATAGGGGCCTTGCGCTTGTGGTCGTTCTGGTAGGGGCGTCGGTTGGAGTCACCAGCCGGCGCCTTGGGAGCCGGAGCGAGCACCTTCCCAGAGGCGTCCACTCGGAGCTCAGTCTTCATCGAGGAGTCGGCCGTGGCGTACTTGTCTACTATGACCAGCAGCTCATCGAGGGTAGCCGGCTTGGTGCAGAGGAGTCGGTGCTTGAGGAGGGTGCCCTCTCGGCACCCGGCGGTGAAGTATTCTACGGCTTGAACCTCGTGCACCCCCTCGCAGGAGTTGCGGAGCTCGGCCCACCGCGTGAGGTAGTCGCGAGTCGATTCGCTGGGCCCTTGGACGCACAAGGAGAGCTGGCGGGGCTTGGGAGGCCGCTTGTACGTGCTTGTGAAGTTGCAGACGAAGACTTCCGTGAAGTCCAGCCAGTTGTTGACACTGTAGGGCTTGAGGCTGTTCAGCCAGGTGCGTGCCGTGCCTTGAAGCATCAGAGGGACGTATTTCACGGCTACGCGCCTGTTGCCGTTCGCTATGCTGACAGCGGTAGAGTAGTCGATCAGCCAATCTTCCGGCTTCACGGAGCCGATTTACTTGAGCGTGTCTCTGGGCAGCGAGAACCCTTTGGGGAAAGGCTCGTCGCGGATGCGGGGGCCAAAGCAAGGCGGGCCGACATCATCTTCTTCTTCTAGCGCCAGGGATCGTGCTAGGCGGTCGATCCGGTGGCGGGCGTCATTCTCGCCGACTCCTTCGCGGTGGCCTAGTCGGCCACCGAGAGTCGGATGCGTGACAGGCGGCGGGGTGGGATATCTCTCCCCACGAGGCAGGGAAGGAGGCGGATTGCCTTGGCGCTCCACCGCTCGGGGGCGGCCTTCTACGTCGCGCTCGATGGTGATTCGAGTCCAGCTGCGGCTAGCAGCCGGCTCCTTGTCTTTCCTTCCGCGGGCGCCGCTCGCGGTCGGCGACCGGGATGTCGCGGCGTGTTCTCGGCATGGGGGAGGACTCTCAGCGCGGGCGCCGGCTTCATGCCATTCTGCGGCCGCATCGATCAGCTGCTGGATGCGCCTTGTCATGTAGGGGAGCTCATCAGCCCCCAGCCCGTTCAGCTCTTCTGCAGCCGCCTGAGCGGCTCACAGATTCTCGAGCGGTGTCGCGTAGACTGGGCGGTTTGCCCCCAGCATGCTGGCGATGGCCGCGCCGCACTTCTTGACGAGGCCAGTTCGGCTCGGCCCGCCATGAGGCGGCGTACCAAAGGCGGCACGGTCGACTTTGCGCTGGTGAGCCTCAGTGAGGCGTCTCATGGAGGCTATCTTCTGGCCCTCCGCGATGAGGGCGAGGCGGCGTGCCTCCAGAGTCTCGGCGTCGGCGTCGGCCGGGATGGGGACGGACAAGTCATGCATCGCCGCTTGTAGAGTGTCGTGGCTGTTCTCGCCCGAGTCGGCGCCGTGGCTGATGACCAGCACCTCAGTGACAGCGCTGCTGCCACTGTCGGCTCGAGGGAGAGGGTTGTCAAAGATTACCACGTCGGAGGGGTAGGCGTCAAGCGATGCCGTGTCGGAGTCGACAAGCATCGGGTCGGTGGAGCCGACCGACTCCAAATCCACAGCAAGCTCGCTGGAGACGTGAAGCTGGTCGAGGAGGCTGACGAGGCGGCTCTTGGGGTAGTCTGTGCCCGCGTCGGACGCGGGCTCGTCGGAGATGCGAGTCTCGCCAAGAAGGTCGGCAAGGCAGCTCACCGCGGAGGCGTCGTCGACGCCTTGCAGCGCGTCAGGGCAAGCGCCATGGGGCGTAGCAGGCTGGCTACGCTCGCGGGGGAGGAAAAGGGTTCCCGTCCAGAACAGGTCTCCGGACGACGGCGCACTTGGCCCCACGGTGGGCGCCAAATGTCGGGTGGTAGGTGCGACATATGCCAACGGGTGGCTTATCATTGTGGGAGCTAGTAAGACATCGCCGGTGCCTGGAAACGGGATAAGGCGAAGACATGCACGCCGGTGGATCTTACCCAGGTTCGGGGCTCTCCGTGGAGATAACACCCCTAGTCCTGCTCTGTGGGGTCTCCGCATGATCACTAGATCAATACAAGTAGCTACAAGTGCTCCTTGAGCTGTTTGGCTATGTGAGGAAGAAGGGCAAGGCTAGCTCTCCTTTTCTCTCTATGTGGTGTGTGAAACTCTATGAGATCAACCATTTGCATGGGTATCCCGAGGGGTTTATATAGGCCTACCCCCAGGGGTACAATGGTAATCCGGCTGGGCGCGGGTCCCAGCCGTCAGTGTCTGTGCTCGCCGGCTTCTCCGTCGGCCATTGGGGCCCGCCGACTGGTGGGTCCCGCTGGCTGCCGGCCTCTTGGGCGACAGGCTGGCCCCACCACTTGGGGGCCTTGTCAGCGGCTGGTTACTGTTGCCTCTCCTCTGATGACGAGGGCTTTGTCGAGGTAAGCGTGGCTACAGTGCCGCCGCCTTGCGGGCTCTCACCATCTTCCTCTTGGGGCCAGCTTCTGGGAGTCGGCTTCTGGGAGTCGGGCTCTCACCATCTTACGGTGCAGTCTTGGTGGGTGCAGTCTTGGCCAGCTTCTGGGAGTCGGCTTTCTTCATGGCCGGCTTCTGGGAGTCGGTCCTCTTGGGGCCGGCTTCCTGGAGTCGGCCATCTCGTAGCTTTCTTTGGGAAGGTTTCTGAGGCCGGGTCGCCTTCTGGTAGTTGGCCTTGGGGATAGCCGGCCGGGGGAAGGCGGCCCTATGCTCTGGATGCTTGAATGCTCGAATGGCCTGATAATTTTTTGAAGAGCCAGGGGGAGTCGGTTAGGCTACCCGTGGCCATTTACTCCGACATATGTTGAGGGGGTTGAAAACTTCATGAACTTTGTCAGAGCTGAGTACGGTGGTCGAAAATTAGATGTGCTCTGCCCGTGTAGTAGGTGTATGAATTCAGTTCAAGACCCCAGTCAACTGTGCAAAATCATCTACACTTGTATGGGATGTCGGTCACATATACTAGGTGGATTCGTCATGGTGAAGTTGTGAACATCAATGTTACTGACTACGTGGAAGCAGCAGATCACCATCTTGATCTGCCTGATGCTCAAGTGGAAGAGGAGGAGGTGGTGGTGGCGGAGCCAGTGAGTTTGCCCTACATTGAAACAATGCTACGAAATGCTCGTGCATTTCATGAACTTTCACCTGTAGAAGAAAAATGGTGGGCCCGCATGTTGGAGCAATGCAATGTGGCTGTCACCCCAGGAAATAAGCTGTCAGTATTCTCAGCTATGGTCACCTTTCTTCAGGAGAAGACATCTGAGCGAATGACCAACAAATCATTCGATGCGATGTTGGCTGCTTTCCGCAAATCTTTCCCAGATGCATTTGAGCTGCCACACACCTATAGTAAAATGAAGAATTTCCTTCGTGCAGTTGGAATTGGATATGATATGATCCATGTTTGTCTGAATAATTGTGTTCTGTTCCGGAAGGATTATGCCAACTTAAGTGAATGCCCGAAATGCAAATCATCAAGATGGAAAGATGGCGATGCTGTGAAGAGGATTCCTCATAATGTTCTGAGACAATTTCCAATTACACCAAGATTGCAGAGGTTGTTTCATGATGCAGAAACAAGAGAGGATGTACTGTGGCATTCTAGGAACCAGGAGTACAGAGATTAGAATGTAATGAGCCATCCATCACATGGTAGTGAGTGGAAAATCTTCAATCAGAAACACGAAAAGTTTGCTGCTGACCCGAGAAACATTAGACTTGGCTTAGCTTCAGATGGATTTAACCCATTTGGCCACCAGAGCGCCACATATAGCATGTGGCCAGTGCTTGTTATCCCTTACAACATGCCTCCAAATGTCTGCACCAAAGAATCAAACTACATGATGGCCTTGCTCGTCCCAGGTCCAAAAAGTCCTGGAAAGGAATTTGATTTTTCATGGAGCCTCTTGTGGAGGAACTTCATCAGCTATGGAAGGGTGTTCTCACTTGAGACCTATATAGCAGGCCACCAGCTAATTCTTTCTACGTGCTGTTATAATTTGGTGCATCCGTGATTATCCGGCTTTGGGCACTATGTCAGGGCGAACGACACAAGGTTACAATGCATGTGTTCGCTGTGACAGGAATCCGCTGTCATACGCAATACTTAGCAAGATCTGTTACATTGGACACTGCCATTTCCTTGCCAAGGACAAGCCGTCTCCTAGAAAATACGAAGACATGTGTTCAATGCAAAGCATGAAAACCGTGAGGCGCCAAAGAGGCTCACCGCCGATGAGTTGCAAGTGGAATTAGAGAAGACCAGGCATATTACACCAGGAAACCATCCTGGTAATGGTAGCGGGAAAAGGAAGCATGGCAAGGCAGAAGAGAGATTATTGTTTACCCGCAGGTCCACTTTGTGGGACTTGGAGTATTGGAAAGATTTGGATCTTTGGCATAATCTTGATGTGATGCACATCGAGAAAAATATATGTGACAGCGTTGTCGGCACACTTCTTAATACTGAAGGCAAGACAAAAGATACCTTAAAATCTAGGATTGATTTGACACATCTGGGTATCAGAAAGGATTTGCAGGTGCAAGATGAAGGTAAACCATGGGATATGGCACCAGCTATGTACGTCTTGGACAAGGTAAAAAGAAAAGAATTCTGCGAGGTCCTGTCACATGTGAGATTCCCACATGGATTTGCTTCCAACCTTGAAAGGAGAGTCCGTGCAGATAGAAACAAGGTACAAGGGTTGAAAACTCATGACTGCCACGTCCTACTTCAAAGGGGTTTACTTGTTATCCCTAGAGGATTGGTCCGCCCTGACTTATACAGAGCAGTTGAAGAGTTGGGACAATTCTTTAGGGAACTCTGCTGTAGAAATATCAGGATAGATGCTTCGGAGCGTCTTAGAGACAAGATACCAACTATCCTATGCGACCTTGAGAAGATATATCCTCCAGCCTTCTTTGATGTGATGGTGCATTTGGTTGTTCATCTACCTGATGAGCCACTATTAGAGGTCCAGTACAGTATGGCTGGATGTACCCTATTGAAAGGCGGCTAGGCACTTTCAAGGGCTATGTCAGGAATAGAGCTAGACCTGAGGGTTCCATTGCAGAGGCCTACATTGCTACATAAGCGTTGACATTCTGCTCAAAATACATTGAAACAACTGATCAGCTTAGCAAAGAGGTGGGTGAAGACAATCCCGGGCTCAATGTTTTCGATTATTCTGTTCGAGTTACAGGGAAGAGTCAACAAGAGGACAAACCTAAAGATTTGGACAAAATGGTTTGGTATGTGTTGAATAACTGTCCTGAGATACTACCTTATATCAAGTAAGTGCTAAGTATTGCAGCTTATACATCGTAATCTACTAAACTTGCAGCACATTCTTATATATTTAGATGTTTGACGCGATCACTATGTTGTGCAGCATCTACAGAAAGGAGTTACTGCCGCAAAATCCAAGAAACATTGACAAACTGGTTATGGCAGGATTTGCGAAATGGTTCAAGAGCCATGTAAGCTTTTGAATTGCACTGTCAGTTTTTTTAATATATTGAGTACATAAGATGATCAGCTTGTCTATTTTCTAACCATAGGTTAAGAAGATGCTGGAGGATGGGCAGGCGGTTGATGATGCCCTTTACTCACTAGCAATGGGTCCTGATACTCGGGTAAGACATTATGAATCTTGCGTTGTTGGAGATGTGCGCTACAACACCCTTGCATGAGACGAAGGCAGGAAGACACAAAACAGTGTCATCATGAGCACGGATACGTATGACAAAGAGACAACTAAAATGTATGCTAACATAACAGACATTGTTCAGTTGCAGTATATCTCCAGTTTCGAGGATCATCGGTGTGTGGTTCTGTTGTGTTGTCATTGGTATAACCTGTTTTCCACGATCGCAAACCCCAGAGCTGATGATTATTTCAAATCCATCAATGTCAAGGCGGCGTACCAGACCAACGAGCCTTTTATTTTGGCAAATCAAGCAACACAGATATTTTTCTTGGAAGACACATTTGCATGTAGCGATGACTAGAGAGTATTGCAAAGGTTTGAGCAGGGGAATTCGTTTAATGAAGTTGCACAACAAGATGATGCTTAAACCGCTCCTAATGTACAAGATTCCACATATGTTCCTAATATCTTTGAGAACCATCACGTCAATGACGCTGGCAAAAAGATTGCCTATCGTGCTGTGGACATACAAGAGTTGATCAAGAAGAAGCCAACGTTTGAGGACACTGAGGATGAAGAAGAAGATGACACTCTGGGGAATTACGATTAAGACTGATACACATGGCGAAGATGTTGACGCTGCTGCTGCGGATGATGATTAGATTGCTTTTGTCGTATTTTCCTGTCAGAAGACGTTTTTATCTACTATTTGTAATTGTGCTTGCTATGACAACTGAAACCTGATGAACGTGTTGTTTAGTATTTTGCTCTGAGAACATCACTTGTTATGTATGTTGATTTGTGTTTGGTGATTGTATGACGAGTAAAACATGATGACATTGTTGTTTAATTGTACTCATATTTGGCTGTGAAACTTGAATTTGATGACATAGTTTGCTATTGGACTGCAATTTGGTCGACGTCTTCGAATGGGAACAAAGCTGACCCGACAGGGCCTCTGCTAATTTATTTATTTATTACCAAAAGGTCCTATGCTATTTGTTTATTTATGAGCAAAAGGGGATACCCCCGATTTCCGTTAATAGAAATCATTAGATGTTCACAACACTACGCCCAGCCTGTTACAAAGGTTTCATTCATTACTAGTTTTAGCAAAGTCCTCATGTCATAGCCACTGAATACATCACGAGTGCTACATACACTGCAAATAAAGAGACAATCATCCTACAGAGCACATCGATTTTGCCCATTATCTTCACAAGCTCTTTCATCTCCTCATTGTTGTCAAGGCCGTTCAGTAGATGTTGCTTGGCCATGATCAGAGGAACTGCATATTTAACCTTCTGCTCTGCATTTTCCTCTTCTGTCGTTCCTTCAGTTACTTATCCAACACCCCAACCTACTGGTATTGGGTTCCTCGGCTAACCAAATAATCAGCGTAGTTGCATTCCCCCACATCAGTAACTTCCCAGAAATACAAATCACATGAATCTTCCCTTTTCTCCACGAATCAAATGGGAAGATCATCAACCAAACTATTAAAAAAATCAGCAACTGAAAGCAGCAGAACAACACTTAAACATATTACTACCCAATGATTCGGGCATTTGTAGAAGACTCAGCCAGGGTTGAGGATTGTGGTTGAGACGCGACGGATGACTCTGCGTGATTTGCAGCAGTGGCACCACACCAACGGCACCGGGTTGCGATGAGCAACCGGCTGCGGTGCTTGTACCGGCGGGGGTGTGATGAGACCCATAGGCGATGGTACGGGTGGCGACTTCGCGCATATCTGGTTGTTACCTGCTGAAGAGCAGGTGGACGAGCAACCAGTGGACATGGTTGCTCCGGCCAGAGCTTCTGATGCTAGGCAGAGTAGGTAGAGAAGAGGAGAAGTGAACGTTGGATATGTCAGTTTCATTACTTGCAGAGTAGCATAGCACCATATATAGTCATAATCTAGGTTTGGATTCGAACCAGCTACAGGAGCACGTCTCTATTTTTTCTAAAACTCAGCAATGTCTCTTTACTGGTACACTAGCTTGTTCTGTACGCCTTCTCAAGTCTTTGATTTTCTTTCTTTTTTTGCGAGGAAGGAAGGAGGACAAAATTGAGAGTTCCTGGGACTTGAACCCAAGGCCTCTCGGTTGAATACCAAGGGTGCTAGTCACTTATGTGGTGAACGTTCCTTGGGAGGAGGACGGCAGACGAACACATTTTCCTCGCAGTTTTAGTTGCGACACAAGATCGAACGGTCGCAGTTTCGGGAATGTTACCAGGCGAACGAGCCTAGTTTTTCTTTTCTTCCTATATAAAAAAAAGTATGCTACTTGGTGTCGGCTTAATCAACAAACGATTGTGCCAACCTTGAACGTTCGATTGACATTCAACGTCTGTCGTGTTTCTTCAGTCTCTTCTTCCTCCAGCCAACAAATCCAAACCAGCGCCGGCAGGACGCCTGCTCCCGCCTCCCACGGCTGGTTGTGCTGCCGTGCACGCATCGCCACATCGCACCCTAAAACTCTGCGCATCTTCCCCGGCTCCTGTTCGTTCCCGTCTGAGGCGTCACCATCGTCCTCCACCTTGGTTCCCTCGCCGCGGCGCCACCCTCCGGTGTTGTCAACATGGTCAACAATTGAGACGAATAAGGATATGACTGTGCATGGTGAGGATGACAGTAGGGACCCAGCAGCGCGCGCAGTAATTTTGTTTTTTCGGGACGGAGAAGGGAACTGGGTTGTGCGGGAGTTGTGGCCCATCTAGCCCGGGCTTTTATTTCATATGTTTAGCACATGACCAGCCCCGTTTGTTTTTTCCTTTCTGAAAATGGCTAGCCCATCTATTTTATTTTTTGTAGAATAACCAACGTAGGCCTACTTGCTTTTCTACGCCCTGCTGGGCCGGAAATCTTTCGAGACGAGGAGGGATGCATTTTGCCCAGAAAATGGGCTATAAGGAATAATAAATGGGCTATAAGTAATAATAAATGGGCTGTAAAATGAAAAAAATACAGCAAACAGGCAATTAATTCCAAAATACTTTTTCTTTCGGATTTTGATATTTTAAATTTCATTGTTTTTGTGCGGATAAAATTTCATTGGATTTAAATTAAGGTATGTTTAGTTTTTAAATTAATTAGGATCTGGCTAGAAATTTCAGGCTGTATGCTGTTTGGGACAGATTTGGAGGTGTGTCTACTAGGTTGACGTGTACGAAAGGCTTTGTCAACTTGGTCCACAAATGATTCTAGCAGCAGTGACCGTTGGATGTTAATCCAACGGCCGTGCTGCTTCTTCAATATCTGATCTTCTTGCTCCAGCCGCCCAAACCAGCGCCGGTGGGACTGCCTGCTCCCGCCTCCCGTGGCCGGCTGTGCTGCCGCACAGGCCGCACCGCCCCACCCTACTCCATTGCTGGCCAGGCCATTCCTCTACTCACCCACACCTCCTGTTATTTCCGGGCGACGGCAGCCGGACCGGTAAACCCTCGTACTCCCCACCGCGTGGGCAACCACTGCCGAGTCTTACCCGGCTCCTTGTCGTTCCCTTCCTAGGCCTCGCAGTCGTCCACCGCCCTGGTGCTCTCGGTGCGGCGTAGTCAACATGGTCAACGAACGACATGCATCGGACGTGGACTGTACGTGGAGAGGCTGACAGCTGGGTCCACGGCCGCACTTAAGGAAATGCCTCCTTATTACGCGTGAAATAATTATTCCTCCACCTGACAACTGGGACCCACCGGAAGGGCCTCTATATTTCGCGAAAAAATGTTCCCCCTGCTGACAGGTCGGACCCACCAGCTATATCTTCGCACGCAAGGAAGTGCCTCCTTATTACGCACAAAAAATGAATACCCCCTTGCTAGCTTGGACCACCATAGTGGGAGGCTGACTTGTGGGCCTACTAAGTTGACGGGGATGGAGGGCTTTGTCAACTTAGTTAATATGAACGATTCTAGCTCCAGTGACCTTACGATGTCCATCCAACGGTGGTAGTGCTTTTTCAACCTCTGGTCTTCTCGCTCCAGTCGCCCAAACCAGCGCCGGTCGTGCCGCGTGCTCCTGCTTCCTGTGGCCGGCTGTGATGCCGCGGAGGCCTCACCGCCCCCTACTGCTCCCACCGCTGGCCAGGCCCTGCGGCGATGGCATCCTCACACCACAGCCGAACCAGGGAACCCTCGTACTCCTATACGCGTGGGCATCCACTGCGGCGTCTTCCCCGGCTCCGCGTCGTCCCCTTCCTAAGCCTCGCCGTCGTCCACCGCCCTGGTGCTCTCGGCGCAGCGTGGTCAACATGGTCAAGGAACGACTTCCATCGGAAGAGTACTGTACGTGGAGAGGCTGACAGTTGGGTCCACGGGCGCAGCAAGGAAGTGCCTCCTTATTACGCGGCAAATAATGATTCCTCCACCTGACATCAGTGACCCACCAGATGGGTCACCGTATTTCGTGAAAAAATCATTTCCCCCTGACTGCTGGGCCCCACCAGCTACATCTTCGCACGCAAGGAAGTGCATCCATATTACGGGCAAAAAAATGATTCGCCCCCTGACTGCTGGGACATACCAGCTACATCTTCGCACGCAAGGAAGTGCGTCCATATTACGGGCAAAAAAAACGATTCGCCCCCCTGACTGCTGGGACCCACCAGCTACATCTTCGCACGCTAGGAAGTGCCTGACAGTCGGGACCCACCCGGTCGAACCGTACGTAGCGTTGTCATTCTGGTCGCGAACGTGTACGTACATACTGGTCGATGTAGAGGCGCGCACGTGTGGTAGTAGAGGTGCGCACGTAGCATGTACACGTACGTACAGCGGCCAGGGTGCAAGAAAGAAAATACGGCCACGTACGTACATATGGGCGGGGTCTCGAACGCCTACTCGCGCATACGTATGGCCAGGGCTCGTGTACATGGCTGTGGCTGGGTCGGAACAGAGAAACTGCATCATCGTCGTGTTCATGGGGAGGCAACGAAATGCGTCGTGTTCATCGGGAGGCAGCGGAACGCGTGCTGTTCATCAGGAGCGAACCGGCTTGGACGGAACAGGCGATAGAATCGAGACCTGGCGTACCGCAGAACGGAGGAAACAGCCTTGTGTTTGACCGGCCACGGTGGAATCGAGATCCTGTTCATCGGGAGGGGTTTGGCATACTGCAAAACAGAGGAAACAGACCTCCTATGGTCGAAACGGGGTCCTGTTGATCGGGATGGGTGTGGCGTACCGCAAAACAGAGGAAACAGGCTTGTGTTGGAGCACTACGGTCGAAACGGGGGTCCTGTTCATCGGGAGGGGTGTGGCGTACCGCATAACGGGACTGCACGGGATACTGTTCATCTCCACCGTCGACCTCCTCCAGCCTCCACGGGCTCCTGTTCATCCACCGTCGACCTCCTCCAGCCTCCGCCTGCGACTGTTCATCCACGGGCTCCTGTTCATCCAGCCTCCACCGCGCGCTCCTCCACTGGCTACTGTTCAACGAGCCCTCTCCACGGGGGTCCTGTTCAA
Source organism: Triticum aestivum (assembly GCF_018294505.1). Lineage (NCBI taxonomy): Eukaryota > Viridiplantae > Streptophyta > Magnoliopsida > Poales > Poaceae > Triticum > Triticum aestivum. The sequence continues at coordinate 296,488,602 of NC_057811.1, forward strand.
CCACCCCTCCACGGGCTACTGTTCATCCAGCCCTCCACCGGCTACTGTTCAACCAACCCTCCATCGGCTACTGTTCAACCAGCCCTCCCCGGGGTCCTGTTCATCCACCGGCTCCTGTTCATCCAACCCCCCACCGGGAACTGTTCATCCAAACTCCCTCAACAACGCTCACTGTTCATCAAGGGAAGGAGGCAGCAGTGTTCGATCGGCTTCTGTTAGCAGCAGTAGCAAAGGAATCACTCATGTTCAGTTAACATCAAGGGATCGATCGATCGCTCGAGTTCAGTAACGCATAGCCTGCAGTGCAATCGCTTAGGTTCAGCTAGAGCCCAACGCCTCGCTCGGGTTCAGTTAGAGCCCAACGCCTCGCACACATGCGCGTACGTACGAGAGAAACGCGCATCGCTTGGCCCCCGACCACCCACCGTAACCGGGAACTCCCCGATATTTTCCTCGCCCTCACTTCTACCATGGTTTTTTCCGTCATGGACGACCCAAAGAATGTCATGCAGCTGCATCTCCGGCCAGCCCAGGATGAAAAGCCCATTTTTTGTCATGATTTTTTGTCATAGAAGTAGGAGCCTACCACATCTATGATGATACCGGGTTTTGTCACAATTATCATCATAGAAGTGTCATAAGTATGACAGAATTTTTTTCCATTCGGCCCAAAATGTCACGAATGTGTCTTTTTTTGTAGTGCTAGCGCCAACACCTTCTCCCTGGTTTAGTATTAATACTCTTGGAGGAAACTCGCTCTTCCTTGGACAAAACTATCCAATGATGGTGAAAGGCGATCCAACTACTGTTGACACAACATTACTACCATTTATGAGAAGCAACTGTATCTGTACCTCAGACATTGCTATGGTTCCCTACCGTGGCTATCACAATATGCGTCCTGACATATGCCGCTTCAGCCTGGATGATCAGTCTTGCGTTGGTCTCGAGATTGACAGTAGCTGCCCCTTCCCAGAGAATCACTTCTGGTTTAAAGCAAGAGCTTCCAACGCCGAGGATTGGTTGAGCTGAAGTTCATTTCATTGCTTGTTATTTGTTGTGTGATGAAAACTTTAGTATTTACTAGAATGTATCATCGGTGTCGTTGTGGGTTCATGACCTGTTGTATGTAATAAAATGATATGCCTGTGATACACTCACTAAATTTATGAATGGCTTTCGAGTTCCTTCTCTGAGTGGGTGCTACGATGAGGCAAAAAAATATTTTCCGAATACATAATTGTACGTGCATTGTAACAGGTTATCGGATGAGTCCAATCAACAATAGTACTAGTACTATTTGTACTAACTTCACATGCTTCGCGCGTCGGGCGGGTGATTTTACTGTAGCTACGAATCCCATCATCCTCGGTCCTCGGATGAGTCCAGTAGAAATTGCATTCTGATGTTTTGGTTCAAACTTTCAAAACTGCTGCACTATCTCTACGTCTACGTATACATAATACAACAAGTTTTAAACTTGAGACCAGCCACTCACCCTCACAAAGAACACTTTTTAACCTAGCACAGACTCCAGGAAATTTGGCCACGGTGTGAGGTGGGCCATATGTTAGTGTGTTCGCTGTACATAACCAGCACCTCGAATCCTCGATATATAGTAGGGTGGCATGGGCCATAACAATAATTCACGTCCAGGAGTACGGCACACGCCACCAGCACGACTTCCATCTGACACCATATTTCTTGGAGTCCGTTCTACAGCTATCTCTTCAACCTCGTCATTTCTCTAACTCAGCCGTCGCGTGCCAGGGGAGGTGGGGGTTTGCCGATAGTCGGTGTCGGCGTTCTGGGAATGGGGGTCCCCAGACTTGCCTGCCTGCGTCCCACGGCGTGGGTGTGCTAGCAGGCCTGTACGGCCCATCTTCATCAACAAGGCATTCAAGACCCTCACGACATGCCAAGCCTCACGAGGCGGACGACACAAGACCTCCTCAGGAGTGGCCTCACCAGGTTGGCTCGCGAGGAGCGGAGAGATCAAGGCAGGGCAAACCTCGCGAGGCTCTCGTGACGTGAGCCATGACGATCAAGATCAGGCGGGCGCCAGCGCGCGCAGCGTCCTTGTTTCCTCTTTGGTGCTAAGGGGGCAAGCGCAGGCGCAGAGTACCGAGGCGTCAAGCAAAGGTTTCCATATCAGTGCAACGAGACCAAGACCAGCAGGACGGCAAGATGGAGGTCACCATGGAGCCCAAGACGGCGTCACCACCAGAGCCGTTTGCAGGCGAAGACTACTTTTGTCAGGATAAGCTGTACTAGCTATCCCCTTTCAAATTGGCCGTTGTTGGCTCCCTTCCCGCTCAATATTTGGGGAGAGGACCAGGGCCTCTATAAATAGGACTAGCCACCACAGTAGGAGGCAAGCAAATGGGATCTGGAGCCAACCCTTAGCCACACACCGAGCACAAGAACACCTCAACCTCAGGAGGCTATTCTTCCCCTTGTACTATTCATCATCAGCCCAAGAGGCAATCCACCACCACCACACTGGAGTAGGGTATTACACCACAACGGTGGCCCGAACCAGTATAAATCTTGTGCCCCTTGTGTTGCGAGTTCGTTGAGCTCGTTCTTGAGATCTTAGCCAATTAGGACGCGGATCAATAGGGAGGAAATCTTGGCGCGCACCCCAGTGTTTGAACCTTGATGGTTTTGCTGGAACCTGTGATCCGACATTTGGCGCGCCAGGTAGGGGTGCGCCGGAGCCTCTTCCCCACCAATCGATCCACCGACGCTCCGCGGTTCCGATGTCCGGCCACCCGAGGGCTGACGCCGACCGCTGGGCCGCCTGGCCTGCCCGGGCGGCGCCGCCTGCCTAGGAAGGCCTCAACCCCGCGCTCCAGGCGGCACGGGTGCCACCTAACGCTGTTGGGCGCGGGCGGCGCGGCTAGGCGCCATCCACCATCACTCCACGACAAGCGCAAGCCACTGTAAGGGCCGCAAGCCACACCGCAGCGACGGCGCCACACACCCGGCGGGAGCAGGCGAACATGCGGGCCGCACTCACGGTGGTGCGGGAGCCGCTGTGGTGCCGGCTGATGGAGAGCTGCCGGGATGCACTGCTGGAACGCGTCGCTGAGGTACTGGACACGGCGGCCACGGGAGCGCCGCCCTTCTGCTATTAGCTCACGCCCCAGGCGGCGGCCGGGTCCCACGGCGGGCCTCGCCGCACCCAGGGGCCTCGTCGACATCAACATGACCCACGGTGGGGGGCGCCCTGCCACGCCCGCACCACCACAGATGGGTGCGGGCACAGGTGTTGCCGCGTACGGCCCCATCAGAGCGCCGCCCTACCATCCTCAGGACAGCATGACAGGCCGGGCAACATGGAGCGTGGGGCACTTCGGCGAGGTCTTCGGGGCAGCGGCCACGAAGCCCTATGTGCCCCGCATGATGGACCAGGAGTACACGCCGGAGGACGACCCTGGCTTGTTCCTTGGGCTAGGTTTGGAGGAGGAGGCGTTAGGAGCCGAAGCCTTCCAGGAGCCGCCAGAGAGCCCCACCAACCGCGCCATCGACAACAGATACAGGGTACCACTAATTCCTCAGGAGCAAGCTTACGCTAACCATGGGTCGCAGGAGGATCAGGTCACCACAGCGGCTGGCAGCCCCAGCTCGGCGACCTCCATTCCGCCAGGGGATCTGGCTACCGACCCCTCGCGGGTCCCTCACGAGCGGGGCAGGGCGCGGCACATGCACCACGCGCGCCGGTCGGCGCTAGATCCTCGCGAGGCCCTCTCGGGCGGATCAGCAGACCCTTCAAGAGCTCCGCGGCAACTCACGACCTTATGATCCAGTTCAGGGCCCGCCTCAGCTAAGGTAAGCCAGAACGGCAAAACTTGCCGCCAGACTCATAGATCCACGAAGGCGCACACTCGGCTTGGCATATAAGAGTAAAAATTGCGATTTGTTTACATGAGGGGCTCCCCCTCTCAAAATGCTCTCACAATCTTTTGGAGCCATGCCCAAGTTTTTGCATACAGGGTAAAACAGTAAGGGAACATGGGATCAGCCAGATATGTCGTTCGCCGCATCCTCCACGTCGTTTCGGACGCACCGCTAGCGTCGCTGTCATCGTCACTGGCATCACCTCCACATTCACCAATGCCGGCATCGCCATCGTCAACCACGTCGCCTTCGTCTGCAGCGACCACCACCGCGTCGTCTTCAGAAGCGAAGGCTCTGACCAGCGCATCCACGTTGCCATCCACCCACCGCGCCAGGTCGCCACAGATGGCCTATGGTACGGGGGCAATGGCAGCGTCGAAGTCGAAGTCGGGGAAGGTGTTCCGAAGATGGCTGAAGACACAGGAGAACGTGCGCCCGAGTAGGCCCCGGCTTCTCTCTTCCACAAGCTGGCGAGCTCTATCAGACCGGGCTTCCAGGCGCGTCACCACGTCGGCAAAGAAGCGTAGGTGACTGGCGTAGTCATTCGAATGTGGGTGCGGAGCATTCTCGTCGCAGACAAGGCCCAACGCCACATTGGCCCTGACCCTGAGGTCCTGGAGCATGGGGGCGTGCTCACGCTCCAGCGTCCGCCGCTGAAGCACTTCCTCCCTACTCTACCGCACAACGGACTTGGCATCATCAACCCGCTTTTGAAGAGAGAGCAGCTCGGCACGGGCGGAGGCCAATTCCGCCTGCGCTGAGCCCAGGGCGGCTGCCGTAGCCTCCTCGCGCCTCTCCACTTCGGCCAGCTTGGGCCTGAGGGTGGCGGCCCTACCCGCATCCTCCGTCCCCGCAAGCTTCAACCTCAAGTCATACCTACCCTCAAGATCCGCGCGAGCCTCGGCCACCCGGCGGTCAACCTCCTCCTGAGCCCTGGCCTCGCGCGCATCGACGGTGTCCTCTGCTTGGATGACCTGGCGCTCCCTCGTCTCCAACCGCTCTAGCTCGAGGCTGCGCTCCATGGCTTCCAACGCCATCGCCTCCTCAAGCTTCCGGATCTCTTCCTCCTCGGCGGGTGCCCCCCTCATCGACACAAGGGCGGCCTTGCGCGCCTCCACCTACTGCTCCAGGGACGCGCTCCAGGCCTGGAGCTCCCACGCGCGCTTCTTTGCGGCCTCACGACGGTGGTCAGCGTCGCGAGCCTCCTCGAAAGCTCGGGAGCAAGCTTCACGGGAAACCTTAAGGGACGCCTCGGCCTTCGCATTATCAAGATCACGCTGGTAGCGGCCAAGGTTGCTGGCCACCTTCAGCTTACGTCGCTCCTCCGCCTGCCAAAGACCCTCAGCCTTGAGGCGCGCGTCGACGTCCGCAAGCTCACCACCAAGTCGGTTCATCGCGCCCATCGCCTCCTGGAAGAGCTCATGGCGGATGACGCTCCGCCCGATCTCGAACTCAAGCGCACGGCCCGCCTTGTCCTCCGCCTCGGGGGCTACAGGCGGTACGTGACGCGGCGCACTCCCTCTCAGCAGGGGGCTGGGGGCTGGTGCTGCCCCAGGTGCCAGCCAGGCATCGCGAGGCCCCAGCGGGTTGGGGCCCGCTGTTTGAAGAGGAACCGAAGACCGAAGCCAACCAGCTACTGTCCATGACCAGAGGAGGGGACCTGGGCACGCCCGCCAAGCTCCACGCCAGGCCGTGGGGGATGAATGACGAGGCCGAAGGTTCAATGCGCCATGGAGGCAAGTGCGCCCCTCCAGCCAACCCTGCTCCAGGGACAACATGCAGACTCGAAGTGCTCAAGGCCAGCGGGGGAGTCGAGGAGAGCGGAGGTTGCTTCTCGGGGGACACAGTGGCCCTGACGGAAGGGGTCCTGAAGAGCCAACGTCAGGGAGGAAAACAGCAATCAAGAAATCATAAGGTGTAGTACTTACTCGTCAACGGCGATGTACTTTCGTCGCGTCAACGGCCCGAAGATACCGCTGCTGCTCGGGGATCCTTTCCTCTTGTGGAGCTCCTCGAAGTCCACGCAAAGCTGACCGAAGCACTGGACGTGGAGGCCGGCACGGGGTGCAGCCGGGGAAGTGCTCGAGGGGACAGCTTCAGGGGTGCCGAGCTGCGGACAACAGTCGGGCACTGTCTCACCGCGACCTCCCGAGGCCTCTGGAGCTTCGGCCTCGGGAGCCGTGTGCTGCATCGTCTCAGCGACCGACACCATGGCGGGAGAATCATGAATTCCTGAGGATGACGCCCCAGGAGCCCCAGGCGGCATCTGCACCTCGGTACTCGAGCCGCCAGCCTCCGATGGGGCTCACCCCCTGCATCCACATTCCGGGCGAGCTCGGCGCCAGCAATGAAGAAAGGAACCATGTTGACGGGGTTCTCGCGAGGCCCCATTAGGCCGACCGGGCGCAGCCCCCACTCATCGAAGGAAGGCATGTGCTCCACAAATTCTGCCTTGTTCCGGCAGTGGTACAGCAGACAGCTCCTCCCGGGCATGTCATCCGGTGATGCGACACCCGTCAGGACATCAAGCACAGTTTGCCGCATCTCAAGAGGAAGCCCCGACTCCTGAAGTCTCATATGGTCCTGACTGTTGAGCAAGGCCCATATCAGGCAAGAGTGGCGCTGAAGCGGAGTGACTCGACGCCTGGCGAACTCCTTCACCACCATGGGCGCGGTCACGCCGCTGTCTTTCAGCCTCTTTAGCTTGAACCCGACAGGGACAATACAGGAGCTCGCAAGCCTCTCGTGACCCCAACCGGAGATGGGAACGGCAGGTGCTGACGAAGAATGGACCAAAGGGCTGAGAACCCTGGCGTCGACAAGTACCCACCATCTCCAAAACTTGCTCGTGGATAGGGGAAGCTTGAAGTCGATCCCCGCGCCTGCTATCGCAGCCACAGCCTGGAAGCTCACACACCCCGAGCTTTGCCGAGGATCCATCAGATGCAATGAGAAGAAATGATGAAGAAGGGCCACGGAAAGGGCAATGCCCACCACGGCCTCACACACAAAGGCGAAGACGGCGAGAAGAGTCACAGATTGGGGGTCGAGATGCAGCATGTGGATCTGGTAATGTTCAAGTAGCGCGTCGAAGAAGGCGGAGAAAGGGGGAACCAGGCCAGCCCAAAGAGCATCGATGAAGAGTGGGACCTCGGTGGCTGCCCGGTCAATACGAGCACGAGATGCAGGACAAGCCGCCGTCTTCCCCCACTCACTGAAACTGGAGGCGAGCATGGGGCGCACCTTGCCCATGGCCTCGTCATTGAGAACCAGCGATCGGCCAACTGCGGGCTCGACGGCCGAAGGCGCGCCGGCAGAAGATAGGGGCTTATTCCCCTTGTCAGCTTGTTTCGGCGCCATGGCGATGGAGTGGGCGGAGCGCAGGCCGGATTGGGAGGAGGAGCAGAGTCTCAGGGAAGCAGAGGAATTGGGGAAGAATGGCGCGGGCAATGGAAGAATAACAGTGTAGGTTGCGTGGGCTGCATAGCCAGGCGGATTCCAAGGCAACATGGGGAAGCAGAGACGCCCACGACCAATCAATCGCCAGGCATCGACCAAGGCCGCAGGCTTTTGGGGCCCGAGATGCTCCGTACTTGACCTTTGGCTTCGCCTCGAAGCCAAGCCTGAGCGCGCCTTGGGCCAAGGGGCTACTGTCGGCGTTCTGGGAACGGGGGTCCCCAGACTTGCCTGCCTGCGACCCATGGCGTGGCTGTGCTAGCAGGTCTGTACGGCCCATCTTCATCAACAAGGCATTCAAGACCCTCGCGAGGGGCCAAGCCTTGCGAGGCGGACGACACAAGACCTCCTCAGGAGCGGCCTCACCAGGTTGGCTCGCGAGGAGCGGAGAGATCAAGGCAGGGCAAACCTCACGAGGCTCTTGTGACGTGAGCCATGACGATCAAGATCAGGCGGGCACCAGCGCGCGCAGCGTCCTTGTTTCCTCTTTGGTGCTAAGGGGGCAAGCGCAGGCGCAGAGTAGCGATGCGTCAAGCAAAGGTTTCCATATCGGTGCAACGAGACCAAGACCAACAGGACAGCAAGACGGAGGTCACCATGGAGCCCAAGATGGCGTCACCACCAGAGCCTTTTGCAGGCGAAGACTACTTTTGTCAGGATAAGCTGTACTAGCTGTCCCCTTTCAAATTGGCCGTTGTTGGCTCCCTTCCCGCTCAATATTTGGGGAGAGGAGCAGGGCCTCTATAAATAGGACTAGCCACCACAGTAGGAGGCAAGCAAATGGGATCTGGAGCCAACCCTTAGCCACACACCGAAAACAAGAACACCTCAACCTCAGGAGGCTATTCTTCCCCTTGTACTGTTCATCATCATCCCAAGAGGCAATCCACCACCACCACACTGGAGTAGGGTATTACACCACAACAGTGGCCCGAACCAGTATAAATCTTGTGTCCCTTGTGTTGCGAGTTCGTCGAGCTCGTTCTTGAGATCTTAGCCAGTTAGTACGCGGATCGGTAGGGAGGAAATCCTCGCGCACACCCCAGTGTTCGAACCTTGAGGGTTTTGCCGGAATCCGTGATCCGACAGTCGGTTTCCTCAACTGCGGTCCCACTTATAAGGCCAACTCGAACGCACGACCCCAAACGGACCTCCGTTTTGCCTGGATTCTGTCCGTTTGGGTAGGGCAATGGGGTCGTGTCCGGGCCATTTCTCGGATGTGGTGGCCGTGCGCCCAACGCGCGCACGCATCTCGGCCGCGTACATTTTTATTTGAAAACACATATCTTTTTTCATATTGATTTTTGGTACATGGAAATACATCACCAAAATTTGACTAGAAAAGCAAGACCATAGAAAACAAGAACCACAAGAATACATTTTAGAAGATATCATACTTCCATAACTGCTCCTGTAGGTTGGATTAGTGCCTTCTTGATGCATTCATTGTTGATCTGCGGAGGCTCGATCTTGCGTGCTTCTTTCTTCTTCAAGTGTAAAGAAGTAGACGTTGCTTCCACGCATCTAGTCTCATGTGTAGCCTATATTCTATCAACAAGTGCACTAGTCTCATCTCTAGCCTCTATGCTAGCTAAAAGTGCTAGAACATCTACTAAATTGCGCTCTACCAATACATCGATGTACTCTTCTTCCCAATACCAAAACTTGCATCAATTCTAAACAATACAATTTTAAGTTAGCACAACTAGTCTAATCTGAGAGCACAACCGAAGCTAAAGTAGCACATACCCCATCGGTTGAGCACTTGATGAACACCCATCCGGGATGTTTCGGCGTTGTAGACACACGGCGCAAGACCTTCTTTGGGCAGTCGTCGCACGTAATGAGTGGCAACGGTTCGCCGACGACCTTTTGGGCCAGCACCGAGCCCGGCCGACCGCCATTCATGTATCTGCCGTGTAGATCCGAGCGGCTAGAGGAGGAGTCAGTACCTGCATGCGGCCTTGCGGCCTTGCCGGGGCCTTCTGGCCCGTGCCCGGCTAGTCCATGGCGCGGCGCGGCCTCCCACAGCCGGGCGGGCTCAAGCCCGACTGGATCCGCTCCAAATCCGGCCGCTGGGCGTGCAAAACACGTAGCCGTGGTTGGGTAGCTCCGAGGCGTCGAGGGAAAGGGGGCTGAGCAAGCGCGCGTTCGAGCTGCACGCGCTGGAGTTGGCCTAGCGGCGTGGCAGACCAACCGTGTGGGGGTGCGAACTGGCTTCGCTCGTGTGGGGGATGGAAGCCATCCCATGCGGACGCTAGGTTTGACAGGACGGCCTTGTCGTCTGTGTGTGACCTCTGTGGCAACTGTGCGATCCCCACTAGCCTCTTCGTTGACATGTGGTCCCGTTCCCACATGTTAGTGAGACGACGGCGAGTCCTTTTGTACAATTTCCGAACAGACGTCTATGTAGGGCGGGGCGCCTCTTCGTGTACCGTGGCAACCGTCCACCGACTCTTCACCTTTCCCTCTCGATTTGGAACTGCTGTCACACGCTCTTCCTCCCTCCTCCATTTGCCTTCACCCTTCCTTCTGCCATTGTTTGATCATCTTCTCCATGGAGGGAACAGGCCGGAAACGACCCCGTTATTCTTGCCCGATCTGAAAGATGACGTGGTGGAGGAACTCATTGATCGGTGCGACGTCATCACCTCGGCTAGCATGGCAGGTTCGTTCAAGACCATTCTCGACTCAACTAAACATCATTACAACGAACCCAAGGGTCCAGGAGCGGTTTGATCTCCCCTATCTTCCTCACCGTGACCCTGCTCACTGGCACACGGACGACGGAAGCCTCGCATTGTGCAAGTTGGTGCTGCTTGATAATGATACGTGTGATGTTAAGATGCCATCGCTTGAGGGTAAGGCTTGGGCAGGTGCAAATGGAGATTGGGTTGTTTATATTGGGTCCAACTGCGAGTGGGAACTTGTGAATGTGTACACTCGTCACCGGGTTCCACTTCCAAAAGTCTCAGACTGCCCAGAGGTTGAGCACACCGATTATGATCGTACTTTCAACTATGGTCATGGTGCATGTCGTCTACATAAGATAGCAATTTGTCAATTTCCCGACCGCTCTTGGGATTTAATCGAATATGTAGTTGTTGCTATCTTCGACAAGCTTGTTTCATTCCTTCATAGTTCGACTGGATGGATATTGCTCAAAAATCAGTTTCTATACAAGGATGAGTACTGTGATGCAATTCAATACGAGGGTCTTGTGTTTGTTGCCACCAGTCGTGGCACTGTTTTTGCATGGAATCCTTATGCTTTCGGTACGTTTGTCTTCCACCGTAATTACAATTGTTTCATCCACATGCATGCGGGTTAGCTAGTTTCCCTTTACTAATTAACCTTCTTGTGTTTGCAAGGTCCTGTGAACATTCCACCACCTATACTTGAAAAAAATTATAACCAAGGGGGAGATGACGATGATGATGATCATGAGCATGAGGACCCATATACTCAGTGGCGCCTGGCAACTTATTCCGATGGATCACCTCTTCTTGTCTGTATACAAGGCACCACTGATGTGACTAAGGAAGCAGGTGTTGTATCCCATGGTCGCACTCTCCGGACCTATTCCAACATCTGTTGCAGGGTATTCGGGATGGATACTACTGTGCTAGTGCCAACACTTCTCCCTGGTTTAGTATTGATACTCTTGGAGGAAACTCGCTCTTCCATGGACAAAACTATCCAATCATGGTGAAAGGCGATCCAGCTGCTGTTGACACAACGTTACTACCATTTATGAGAAGCAATTGTATCTATACCTTGGACATTGCTATGCTTCCCTATCGTGGCTATAACAATATGGGTCATGAAATAGGCCGCTTCAGCCTGGATGATCACTCCTGCATTGGTCTCGAGATTAACAGTAGCTGGCCCTTCCGAGACAAGCTCTTCTGGTTCAAAGCAAGCGTTTCCAATGCCGAGGAGTGGTTGAGCTGAAGTTCATTTCATTGCTTGTTATTTGTTGTGTGATGAAAACTTTAGTATTTACAAGAATGTTTTGTTGGAACTAATCTATAATCCAACATGTATCCTCATTGTCGTTGTCTGTTGATGACTTTTTGTATGTAATGAATGGTACATTTGCATATGCATGTCATAAACTCAATTTATAAATGGTTTTCGACTCACTTCTTGGAGTGTTAGTGCCATAGTAGTATAGCCAGCATCCGTAGTAGTATGAAGTTGCCACATCACATAGAGCCAACCAATAGTTAATTCTAGTTAGATCAACTAGAGCTAGGTGTCGCACGGAGGCCGAGAAATATGGTGATAGCGTGACTGCGTGAGGTGGGCTTGTACGTAGTATGATGCAGGCACAGGGCTTGCCGTGTTTCCTACTCCTCCGGTCTAAGGGCATCTCCAACAGTTTGTATGTTAGCTTGTTGGTAAAATATTCCATGTCATCAACCAACACCTTAACATACAACAACTCCAATGAGTTGTATCTAGTTTGCCCAATAGGATGCGAGATAATAAATAAGGTGCTCTATCATTCTACATTGGAGCTTGTGCAAGGGGTGTTGGTTCATGAACATACAACCTTCCCCTCTTTCCTCATTTATTGTATGACACATCATCAAAAAATCCTATGTGGCAAATTCTACCAACAACTATCTTACAACCATTGGAGATGCCCTAAACATGGAGAAGATTTGGTCGAGTTCTTCCTCCTTTTGCCGACACGTGGGACATCCAGCATCCGGTTCGTGTCATGCAAGAAAATGGAGTGGTAGTTGAAGCCACGTGATGTGCATCTTGGGTTAAACTGTAAATATAATCTTACTACTATCGAGTAACTCCAAAAGCGGCCACCGAAAATCTTTATTGGATTTGTTTTTTCATCACGAGCACGTCGAGGTGAAAGATGTGCAGGTTCAGTGGGTCCTCTTGCGTTTTCACTGACATGTGGGACCACATGTGAGCAAATAGACAATGGGCTCCACGCGTCTACTGGCTGTCTGAGAAGAGAGATAGAGGAGGGCTGAGCCTGGACTCCAGGAAATTTGTTCTACATAACCAGCACCTCGATATAGGCTCGATATAGTGGGGTGGCATGGGCCATAACTAGCATTCACGTCTAGCAGTACGGCACACGCCACCCACACGAGTCCCATCTGACACCAATTTTCTTGGAGTATGTGCTACAACCATCTCTTCTCCCTCTTGTTTTCTTAGCCATCGCGCGGTGGGAGGGCTGGGGGTTTGCCGATAGTCGGTTTGCTCAACTATGGTCCTACTTGTAAGTGAAAATGCAACACAGCACGCATTCCCCCTAGAGCAGTGTGCCAGACCAACCGTGTGGGGGTGCCACGCGAACACGCAGGCTTTTCCTTTTGAACTTGTAACTTGTAAAATTTGGTTCTGCTCCATGGCACGACCGATAGATAGAAATAACGATTTTCCCTAGAGTAATGAGAAGTTTGGTTCTGGCGCGGTTCATGCATGGAGTACGTACGAAAATTATGAAGTTGATGCAAAATAGCTGCACAAAAAATGAAGTTGATGCGAAAGCTAAGATAATTAGTAGTAGTACCATATACTACTACATCACTACAAAAAAAATACACTTCTGTGATGATACGTGTTTGTCACAGTAGGTCATGTTTTTTGTCATGCATGTACATCCATGACGATTTTATGACAGAATCAAGATAGTCATACCTGTGCTGTCGTAGAAGTGTTCCATGACATTACCAAAATTATCATCACGGAAGTGTCCACTTCCATGACGATAAATCGCGCGTCACAGAAGTGCTTTCGTCAAGGGTGACCGACACGTGGCATCCACCATAACGGAACGCCGTTAAGCTATCGGGTCGGTTTTGGATCCGATAACCCGTTAACAGCCCCGACCAATGGGAAATTTCCACGTGTAAAATTCTTATTGGCCGAACGAAACACGTGTCAGCTCGTCAGTGGGTCAGATAGGCGCCTATGATATGTCGACACGTGCCACGGCCCACCACTGGCCCATTTAGCTTACAAAGCTGGCCCGTTTGACTTGGTCAAAAGTTAACGGGCTGCCCCATGAAAAGCCTGTTAACGGTCTCTTCGCAAATAGCCCATTTTACGGCCCGTTAACTCACGGCCTGTTAGGCCCTAAAGGAAATAGGCCCAACAACGTCATGTGGGCCGTCGAATATAACACCAGCCCATTTCACTTTCGGCCCATGTATGGCCCACGACGTCTTTCGGCCCATATGTGGCCTTCGTATCTTTCGGCCCTCTAGAGGCCCACGGTGACTCTAGCCCATAATGAACAGTAATTTTCTTTATAACGGCTCGTGATTTACATGGGCCGTTTCCAGCCCGTGTTAGCTTTCGGCCTATTGACGGCCCATACGTTCTTGGGCTCCTTTTCGGCCCTTGATTACTTCCGGCCCGTTACTGGCCTGTTCCCCTAATGGGCCAAATTCGGCCCATGGCAAGAGTCCACCCGTTACTGGCCTGTTCCCCTAATGGGCCAAATTCGGCCCATGGCAAGAGTCGGCCCGTTACAGGCCCATTACCCTAATGGGCCAAATTCGGCCCATGGCAAGAGTCGGCCCATTTCTGGCCTGTTAACCTGTTAAGCCGTTTCCAGCCCGTCCTATATTCTGGCCCATTAACGACCCGTTATGCCTATGACAGAATTAAGCCTTTGCTATCCTACGGCCTGTTACCGTGCTGGGCCGATACCAATTACGCCCGATTACGGCCCATGTAGACCCATTTATCCAATGGCCCGAGGCCCACCGATTACAGGCCCATTTATCAACGGCCCGTAGGAGACCCATGGATCCTACGTCCCGTATATGGCCCATGGTAGTTGCGGCCACTAGCAAACCAGGGAAAAAGAAGACTAGGAAATAAATAAGGCCGAAACTAACGCTAGGCTATTAAGGCGATTGCACAGATTACATCCACTCGGCATCAAAGATCGCCACCAGTGCAAATATAGGGAACACCCTACACTATACACAAATGGCTTGCTGTTTTCTTCAGCCGGTGGCCGCACATTAAGAATAAATTTTGTATCGCACCAAAACAAATTACAACTATATAACAAAAGGAAGGTTGGCATAAAACTTAACAGTCTAGCAGATAAATGCACCACCAGAAGTTCAGAAGCTCAGTTCATTTGACCTGACTGTTACGTTTTCATGTTGTATTGTCCGATGGAGCACCATAACCCTCGCCTTCATTTCCCCTAGGCTCCTGAACAACATAGCAAATGTTTGATAGTCTGGTTTCAAAACCATGCATATCTTGACGACATTGAGCAATGTTTCTCCTTGTTTCACAAAGGGTCTCTGTTAGGGAATGGACTTGTGTCTGGAGCGCAGATACAACATTGCTTTGAGCTTGCATATCTTGATCATGAGGCAGTTTGGACGATATTGCCTTAACAACCAACCCAATATTACGCAGGAACGTGCTTTTGGCACTGTTAGTGGACAGGTACTGACCCACTGCAGCAAGAGCTGACATTGCGGTTATAGCTGCCTTGCCACCTTCAGAAGGTGGCGGTTCCACCTTTTTTTCCATAGCTTGCTGAAAAGTTGAGGTTTTACATTAGTAGTACCAGAACAGAAGATATTAAGGAGGCAGCAAAACCAAACAAAATAGCTTTGGTCTATATACAGAACTTATTCTGGTGAACCCATGTAAAATATTAGTTGTATTTTATTGCAAAGTACACAATAAAACCAGGTTCCAAACATATGACCATGTACCATCGCTAGTGTTTTGTCTATTTCTTCACATTGTATTGAGGGCTAAGGATAAAGAGATGAAGTTTATAATACGGTAAGCATATTATGACATCATTCATATCACAAAACAACTGAGAACAGACAAACAGGCAATTGTAACGTGGTGTGGGCAAGTCCAGCACGGAACTAGATTACGGGTCAAGATCAAAGGAACATCACTCCTCTCTTTTAAACCTTGTAAGGTGCAATGATACGCTAAGACAACTGTGTATAAAATTGAAAAGAGTAATAGACATTGGCTGCAAACCATGCAGTTCAAGGCACAAGTCAGAGTAAGTAGTAGTTAAAAGGCATGAGGATTAAGGACTTACAACAGCGGCTTTGACTGGTGTAGTCATGCCCTTCTTCTTGCTGGTGTGACAGTCCTTGAAGATTTCCACAACATTTGGTTCAGGTACTTTTTGGTCCTTGCGGGCTTTCCTCTGCATTTCGAACAAGTCAATATCGATCTGATAATATCGTACAGCGAATAGAGTGAAACAACAGCTAATTACAAGAGCCTCGCAGTGTGCAATACAGCTACGAGATCCTATCGTCTGTTGGAATTTCACTTTCGTACGGTTGGCCTTGTTCTTTGAACAGTTCACCTACAAGAAGATAGATTTGTGTGGCACATGCGTAAATAGCACTTCAACATGTGATCTGATCACATATATTTAATGTACCTGATACTTCGGATCAGACCAGTGTTTAACAAGGCCCCTCCAGTCTTCATCCGATATACTTTCCACTAGAGATGTTTGGGATAGTTCACTGTTAGCCTTGCCTTCAAAGTGAGTTTTCCTCAAGTTATACAGATACTGTCGCAGAGCAGACTTGAAAACATGGGTGCAAGCTTGTCTGGTTGCATCATCTTGGCCATCCAACTTGAACCTCATATGTTGAAAATTATGGGAGTCTCATTATCAGCAACTTAGAAAGTATGGGACAGAGCAAGACGATATTACTAGTTTCCATACATAACCATACTTACAGATAAATGGTCGAGGAAGGTGTTGAACTGGGTTTCGTCTTTGTCATTCCTGTACTGAATCCATGTTGGGAGGATACGTACATGACACCTAACGGCAACCGCTGCCTCTGATACTAACTTGGCTGACTCTGTAGCATCACGTGGCCTTTTTAAACCTGCCTCAAAACGGGTCTCCATTCTTCCTCCTCTAGATTTAGTTAACCTATCGAGCATTATCCCTGATGTTTGTTTCCTCTTGCGCCTAGGTGCTAGTCCAACAACGGACATAGGAAGTGTTAGTGTACATCAAACTATGAGACTACATATAAAGAAGCATGCAACTGTAACTTGACTCCAGCAACTACCTTCTTGCTGTTGAAGCTCACAAGGTTCATCTGATATTGCCAACTCGTCTTGTGTCAAGAGTGCTTGGGAAGTAGTGTCAGGTGGCAAGGGAGCTTGGGAACGTGCTGCTAGCTCAGTTAACGCACGAGTAAGTCATGCAGCTGGTAGTACTGTGGTAGGTGTTGCAAGAACTAGGGTTGTCTCTGCTTGTTTGGTGGCAGCTATTTGTTTCTCTTTGGCTTTTTTTGCAACTCGTATAGCATGGGATGCCGTGTTTGTAGAATTTTCCGCTGGACTTTGACCTTCTATTGCACCATCAGTACCAGCAGAATCTGCAGGATTCATCCGCTTCTCATTCCCTGCCATTCTGTGTTTCTTCCTCTTTCTCTGTGCCATGTTAAGTCAAGCCGACAAGAAAAACGAATAACAATTTAGTTCTTCAGAACAAATTGATGCGTGATGCAGACGAACTGAACTTTGATGTTAGACAACCACATGATAGGAGGATGTAATATGTATGAAAAACAGGACGGAAGAGATAACCAGAACTATGATGTGTAAACTAAGAAGAAGACATTTCACCAAATTAGAAGCAATGCAATGGAAGGTAGACACCATATGAAAGATGCTACAAATATCGCTCTGCCAAGTTAACAGTGTCTCATCATAAATGGCGTTTAAACAAATGTGAAGCAGTACAAGAAATAAATCATATGCAAGATGCAAACAACATCACACTACCATGTTAGAGGTCTCTCGTCATTAGTGCCATTGCATATTCACAGCTTATGATGTGTAAACTAAGGAGAAGGCATTTCAACAAATTAGAAGCAATGAAAGCTAGACACCATATGAAAGATGCAACGAATATCACTCTACCAAGTTAAAATTGTCTCGTCATAAGTGCCATTTCAACAAATTAGTAGTACAAGCTAGAAAAGAATGTGAGATGTAACCTATATCACACTCCGAAGTCAAACGTGTCTTATGATAAGTGATTGTTGCAGGTTACACAACAGTAGTAATTTCATGTAAGAGCATGGTATGATAGACAGATATTGTATGTTCTAGAAACAGGAACACGTGTCTTATTCAAGTATAATGTGTAAAGTAAGCAGATGGAATTCAACAAAATTAGAAGCAATACAAGCTAGACATCACACATAACATGCAACCACATATAACAGTGCCAAGTTAGAGGGAGCACCGGTGATGCTGCACTAGGGGAGCTGTGCTCATCATAAACACAACTTTGTTGAGTGTCTATGCATGTGTTGTCTTGGAAACCATCTTGGGGGTGTGGAGGAGTAGAAACTGTAGAGGCCCTCCGTTCGGAAGGAGCACCTTTATCCGCTGCCTTGCTAACTTCCTTCCGCTTTATTGATTTTGAATTGTGAAGTAAAACCGACAAGAAAAAGCAATAAAATTCTCTCTTCAGAACTCATTCATGCATGATACTGACAATCACTACTTTGATGTAAGGTAAACACATGATACCAGGATGGAATATGTACGAAAACAGGACGGCATGGCATGTTCACAACTGTTTGTGTAAACTAAGCAGAAACCATTCCAGCAAATAAGAAGCAATGCAAGCTAGACACCACATGAAAGATGCAACCAATATGACTCTGCCAAGTTAAAAGCATCCCATCATAAATGGAATTTCAACATATTAGAAGCAGCGCATGCTATAAATCATATGAAAGATGCAACTAATATCGCGCTGCATATACAAAAGGTGCCTCGTCATGTTGATTGATGCGGGATACAAAAAAAACAATAGTTTTATGTAAGGACATGCTTAATAGACAGATGTACTATGTACTAAATACAGGAAGGCATGTCACATTAACAAGTATAATGTATAAGCTAAGCAGACTAGCACATGCATTTTAACCAGATTGGAAGAATTACAATCTAGACACCATATGCAACATGCAACCACATATCACGCTGCCAAGTTAGAGCAAGCACCTGCGATGCTAGTGTAGGGGAAATGCTGTAATCAACTACAGAGCTACGTTCACTATCTTCATCTAGCATTTCTGTTTCTTGAGAATCATGTCGGGAGGCTGACGCTGCATTCTTTAAATGAGGAGTAGTCCCCTTGCCTGCCTGCCTCATCCTAAGTGATTGATGAGGGATACACAAGAACATTAGTTTGATGTAAGAACATGATTAATACACAGATGTACTAGTATGTACCAAAAATAGAAAGGCATGTCATATTCAAAGGTATAATGTGTAAGCTAAGCAGATGCAATTTAACCAAAGTGGAAGCAATACAAGCTAGACTTCCGGCTGGAGTGGTGAGCATGATCATCTAGGACCTGAGAGCCTGGTGGGAGGCGGGCTGCTTCACCACCATCACAGCTTTTTAGTTGGCTTCCAGGTGATGCCTATCTTTGCTGGGCTTGTCACTGGCTCGGCCAGTGCCCTAACTAGCTATTTGTCTTCTGGTGCTCACGGGATGGTGGTTCATGTAAAAAAATAGCTTTCCTTATCTTACCGACTTCGGCCTTTCGAATACAAGCTAGACACCATATGGAACATGCAACCACATATGACACCGCGAAGTTAAAGCAAGCACCTGGGATGGTGGTTCATTGCGAGCGAGGTCATCAACTCTGGAGCTACGTTTACCCTCTCCATCTGCTGACACTGCACCCTTTATAGCGCTGTAACGTGTCTTGCCTACCCGCACACCAAGCTGGAGCGACTTCTCTATTTTCTTTTGGGCTTCTCTCATGGCAGCAGAGTCTGAAATACCCTTGCATAAAAACACAATAGTGAGAGTAAGGGTGAAGTGTGTGCAGAACTAGTGCACTGTAAAAGTAGCAGATAGCAGGTGGCTGAAAAATAAATGACTGGAGACATATGATAGCTCTACAACATTGCATGGCAAACAAAATTAGATTCTACTCCATATGATTTTGTAATATATGAGCACAGGAAATGCAGGTACTCCTCCAGCACACCACCACATGTGGTCATATCTAAGATAACAGTCGACTGAAAATAAATAGGTCAGTCAATTTTTTTCATGAACCGTCCGATCTATAAGGAACGGGCAGATGGCCTTCGTCTACCTCCCGCCAGTCACTGTTGACGATCTTTCTCGAACCGCCAGCGACCACCGGCCAAGACCCCTGCCTCCGCCGCCCCACCCTCCCATCGACCTCACACCACCGCCGTGCTTGGCAGCGCCCCCAGGCCATCCCTTTAATCCCGGCCGACCTCCAGATCGGGCGCTAGTAGCTCTAGGCCGCACACGCCCCTAAGATAAACACCAAGGCGCTGCTTCCCCGGCGTAATAGGCGTACTAGCACCTGTTACGCCGGGGAATGCTTCCGTTAATTGGGAATCAACTGGCCAGAAATTGAAATTCAAGGGGGCGACGGACCTCTAGCTAAGGTGAAATAGTATATGAGGAGAAACCTTGTGCATCGCGAGTTACTAGGAACATCTAGTATCAAGAAGAAGCGGTCAACTAGTGTCTTCTGTGGGATGAATACCGTGCAAGCAGAGACGTAAGATTTGCACGAACAAGGGAAGAGGAGTACCTTTTTCGGTTGCCGGTGTGGTCACCTCCACATGTCGCGCCGATCTTCTTCTTTTTACCGGGGAAACCGATGTTCTGGAGGGTGCAGGCTTGGACGAAACCATGGCCAAATTGTTGACAGTGTTGCCGTGGCCGTATGTCGGCGGAGGGGAAGCAGATCCGAGGTGGCGAAGGACGGCGTAGGAGGAACATCTCCGGTGCGGTGGAGGGTGGCGAAGTTGGAGCGGCAGCGGTGAGGCGCAGGATGGCATGGTTGAACTGGCTCGGGTACGGACGGCTCGGCCTCGACTTCAACTACTAGCCGTGGAGGGCGTTGCGGTTGAGGTTGCGGTGGACGACGACGTCGGGGTATCGGCTCCGGCGTGATGGAGGAGGGCGGCGGTTGATGGGTGGGATGGGGTGGCGGACGGAGGACGCCGGGGTTTCGCGGCTGGTAGAAAGGTAGTTTTGGCGCCCGCGGAGTACGAATTGGGAATCGGACGGGTGGGGGGAACCATGTTTCGGTCTGGGACGCGCTTGTTTTTGGCTTTTTTTAACAGAAGATGCGACGCGCTTGTTTGAAATTTGGGGAAAGTACAAACTTTGCCCCCCTCTTAAATATCGGACCTACTGCGGCTCGGCGGTAGGATGGTAATCCCAGGTGTCCCAAATAGTGGGCGGGAGCGATTTTGGCCGCGCGCATGTGTGCTTAGGCGGCCATTGTGTACGAACGTTTTTCAGATGCGGTTGCGTGGCGTCTAGATGAAGCTACAAACCTACCCCGGTTTAGACCTTTGGACATCGGGCCGGTAGGTTTCACGGGTCGGATTTATTAGAAAAGTAATTTCCTTGTACTACCAAACATTGGTCTCACGCGGTTTCGGGCGAGTAGAGGCTCTTTTGGCGCTTCGTTCGAAATTTTGAAACACAATCATTCACGTTTACAGTACTCTTGAACTATGAGGATTGACCTAAATAGACAACGTTATATTTGACCTTGTATATTTGAAAACCTCATTAAATTATCCGCTTCTTTTTGAAATTTTGACACTTGAAAATCCTATAACTATGATTATTTTTGAATGGAGGAGCTAAATTTGAATCTATTTTGTACACGACTACATATCCTATTATGTACAAAATCAGAGCAAAGATTGGTGCCCCATAATTTAGGTATGGTTTACAAATGCCATTATATCAAATTCAAATAATTGAATGGACTTCATGTTGAATTCGATTTTTTTAAACCACCTTAAGTTGAATTCAAATGTATGCTAGTTCATAGGTAGCTATTTATAATGTCCATTGTATAACTTTCGTATGTATAATGTGCTTTACACACACAACATGAACTATACTGACGTTTATATTCGATTGCTAAAGCGATGCATTGTCTAGAGTTCAAAATACTAACTATGTGGATCAATTGTGTCGAATAATAACATAGACATGCTCAAATTCGATAGAATCTAGATGTCTGATGGATCAATGACCGCTCCTTACGCGAATTGCAAATATCATGATCCCATCCTAATATTTGGATACAATTTATATCTTTAATCAATGTGTAGGGTAGTCTTTTACGTGTAGTTTCACTCTCCATCGGTGGTCTCTCAAACATGCTCACACACTCTCTCCCGAGGTGTCTTTCTCGCACACATGCTCTAGATATAACCCTCCCTCCCTCTCGTAACCATTTACAACTGTTTTCACTAACCTCTATCACAAGCACTCTTCCTCTCGCAAACATACACACGCACAATCCTCATCGACCCTTTCTATATACATGGACCTGCCTACGTGTCTCATCTACGCACATTATCTTTACGCCTGTCTCTCACGCATTGTCTCACACCTCTCTTCCTAATCGACGAGTATGATTCTAGCAGAGCATTCTGTAGGATGCCCCTTAAAGTTAGGTTGGATGAATAGTAATATCAGAGATAAAGGGGTTACCTTAGTCCGAGAACCTAGGGTTACAAATCCTAGCCGGCTTTGTCAGTGGACATAGAGTCCTTCACAATTCTGCTATCTTTGTCTTGTACGACTAGTCATCCATGGGTCTTCCTAAATGTGTCACGGGCCGACCAATGTGGCGCAGGTCGGAACCGAACGAAGGGCCTCACCTCGACCCACCAGACCTCACGCGGTGACACACCCTTTGCCCCCACGTCTCATTATCTTCTCACACCCACACATACCAACACAAACACCACACACACAGAAAATTTCTCCTGGTGCCTCTATTCCCTCCCCCCTTGCATATACACACTCAAGGGAATGGAATCTCTTGTCGTGACGTCATATTCGTCTCTCTCTCTCTCTCTCTCGACCACTCTCATTTCTCGTGCTATCTCTCCCACGCCCCCCCGTCGGCCCCTCTATCCATGCCTCTCTCGAATACGTAATACACACACATACCTCTCTAGGCCCCGCCAAATGCATCAACTACACATTCACACATGTTACATCACGTACCCCATTGATCTAAAAAGCCCTCTCTTCACGTTTATTTCGCATACAACATTCCTTTTGAATAAAGTGTGGCCAAAAAATTATTTTAGAGTTTCTACATATATACAAGATTACAAAGTTATATGGAGGAGTACAAACGCTAATTTGCATTGCATGGTGCCCACAATGATATTTATTTCGCAGTGTGAATTTGTATATTTTTATACTATATACAAAGTTAGTCATAATAAAGAGAAACGAAGAGCATCTCTCTCTCCATCGCATACCCCCCCTGTACGCCCCTTTCACGTATGCACACAAAACTATCTCCAGGTCCTCTAAAAGTAAGCCCCCAGAAAATTCACGCATGTTTCGTCTTTCTCTCGCGATATATGCAATGACGATCATTGTATTTGAAGCGAAAGCACGATACATACATTGGACTTCAGAATCCACTCATTACGGTCACCATTTACGTTTAGTGGTTATTATACAGTCACGGGCTCACCGTACAACTCTTTATTTGCTCATGACATGACTAGTTGACCAGTTAAACGCTCCACGTGGCACCTCTAGTGTTGCATCACATTATCTCACTACCATCGTGCCCACCTGTCGACTTGTATCTACTCTACATCTACACTCTTATAAAATACATAAACTACACTCTTATAAAAATAGAGTTGGTGATGATGGTTTGCCTGCCATCCTGCAATATAGGCCGTCCGATTTATATCTGACGGATAGGAAAGAAACTATGGCAATTTTGCAAAAAGGTACCCACAAACCTCTGCACATTTGCAAATAAGGCCTTCCCTCGTTCATCCTTTTCTCTCACAAGATAAACAAGTCATACAAATGCATCTTGATGTTACGTGCAACGCAAGGGCATCTTGCTAGTAAGAATGAAAACAAACGACAAAAAAATATTTGGACGGTGGTTCGAAGTCATGACCGCGGGCACAGCGGACAAGGTGGCCTTGTATTGGTATGTTGAGCCATCTGTTTTAACACACCGGAGCTGGTGTGGTGATTATACACACACGCACGCATGCACACGAACTGCATCCACGCAACACTCACACAAACACATGCACCCACGCACGCACGCAACACTCACACGTACACACGCAGCCACGCACGCACGCAACACTCACACGCACGCACGCAACACTCACATGCACACACGCACGCATGCATGCACACACCAGTACACCACACGACCAACACACACTCTCACGCTCAAGTGCTCAACCTACACGTGCATGCGCACACATCAGGCCCTGAAAAACACATACACAACCAGGTGATTCCCGCGCACGGGTTGGAGCCTTGTCGCGCCTGCGTAAATTTGTGTTTATCCGACCTTTTGCCTATGCGAACTGACAGTTGGGACCCACAAGGAACGTGGTCAATTTAACTAGTCAACATGGCGCCACGCAGACTATTTGGCCGGTCAACAGAGTGTAATCCGATGCTGAACTGTGAGCAAGTGACCGTATAATCACCACAAAACGTATATAGTGACCATAATCAGCTTATTCTGAAGTTCGGTGACCGTATTACGCTTTTCTCTCTGTAGGCCCTCCAAAACTACATCTCTACACGTTCTCGCATGTTACATCTAACAACTATGCAATACAGCACTACTACTACACTCTAACACAATAAATCATATGTGTTTTTAGTTTTACTAGGTTACATATTGTTACTTATAATTATTCAGTTTGCATACATTAAAATTGGCTTTGAAATGTATGGCCAGTATCATCTACCGCGCGGGAAAAATCCCGCGCTTTCCTGTTTACTCGGGTTTGTATCGATGGATCGTGCGAAACAGCAAAACTATAGTACTATACAGTACTACAAGTGACAGTTCACTTGGCCGTCGTGTCGTCTACTCCTCCGTCGTAAGAGTGGAGCGCTCGCTTTCATAAATCTTCTAGTCCCTTTCGCCGACATGTCGGACATCAAGCTACCGGGTCCACGTGCCATACTAGAATACAGTGCAGAGCAGCTGGGGTGAAGCACCCCAGTCATGGCGCCGGCGTAGTAATGAGCAATGAGGCGTCAAATCACAAGCTACACCTTTCCCGCAGTTAAGTTGGAGGGACGAAGCAACCATCATTTCACTCGTTGCTGAATCCGCTTCTCCCTCATCTTCTTCAACTTAACCACGTGTTGCCTGTGCCGTTGTTCTGCCTCATGTGGGACGCGGATCGGCTTGGTAAAGCACTGACACGTGGGACCGCATGTTAGCAAACCGCCAGGACAATGTCCTCCGAAAATAAGAAGCCTAATCCTACACTTACAAAGGGCTACGTAGCTGCTACGTATACTTTCCATCTAATCTATATATGCCCCCCTGATTTTCAGGTGGGGTGGGCCTAATCCTCTCCTTTAATCCAATCAAATAGTCCCACATCACATCAGTTCGTAACTTTACGTAAACCATTACGTGGATGTAGCATTGCTCAAATAAGAAACCTCCCCCGCCATCCGCGTGGCAAAATCACCTCCTTTTTACTAATCTTGATTCTATAATTTTTTAGATCAATATAATTGAGATTTGTATAGATAGCACACAGGAGCAAAACCAAGTGGTACGGTTAAGGGCATCCACAATGTGTAGCCAAATGTGAAAATAGCTTTTGGCATCGTGGGAACCATTGTGGACGGTGTTGCCAAAGCCAAAAAGATGGAACCGAAGCTCCCTGATTGATTGATTGAAGGAATAGAAAAATGCAACGTCTCTCCTCTTTCTCGCATGCTTGGACGCATGTAGTACAGTATAGAGCACAGAGTCTACTCCCCTGTCCCTTCTATCACATATCACAAAGCAGTGAGGCGTCAAATCACAAAAGCACGGACGAAGCAACCATCATTTCACTCTTCGCTGACTCCGCTTCTCCATCGTCTTCTTCAAGAAACCATCTCACCGCACTAGTATTCCTAGTAGTACTAGTAAAGGACTTCCTGGATGCAAATAAGGCGGTTGTCTCGGCTTGCAGGCGGCACTTGCGAATGACTTACCGTGGTCTCCCTCAATGGTGTTCTCCGTCGAACGCACTTCACCAAACCACCCAAAAAAAAGATATCGTCGACGTCACCGCAATGGGGAAGGAAGTCAAATATAGTTACTACCTCCATTTTTTTGTACACAAGGCCAGTCTATCAAAATTACAATTTGCAAAGGGCCACTAACACTAATCGAGGCAAAATTGATGGGGTTAGCAACCAAGGACATTAATATCCCCTGCATGCATGCGGAACTGAGAAGATTGGTTTGCATGGCGCTGCATTAATCAAGCGATGAGAAGTGAGATGGTTAGCTCTTTGGTCTTTGGAGAAGAAATATGCATTAATTGACACGTGAAACGAGGATTTGTATCGATTAAATCCCGCGAAGGAAAACCCCGCCTTTCTTTTCTAACACTAGTACTCCTAGTACATACGTACTTATCCTGTTTGGGTCTAGGCCTTGCATTGCCAAACTTCGCCACACATTTTTGCCAAGCTTGCCTAAAGTTTTCAAACTGAGAAGGAGGTACACTTGCGCACGGCTGTCGCGGTCGCACCGCACCCTCACACGGTCGCTCCTGCACGCCGCGGTCGCACCGCACCCTCACACACTCGCTCCTGCACGCCGCAAACCCAACCAAGGGAACGCACCCTCACTGACATGTGCTGTCGCATGTGAACAAACCAAACTCAGCCATCCTATCGCTGAAACATAATTTTCGTTCATAGAGTATGTTTATCCAACCGCATGTTGGGGAGTATCCGTACGGCCCGTGCGGTGGTCTGTTGGGGAAGAAGAAGAGGTGAGGAAGAAGGAAAGAAGGGTTAGGAGACGTAGGATATTCATCCAACCGCCTGAAATGGTAGACTGACCCAAGTCAGGCGACTTGCATAACAAATATATGTTTTTACACAGCAAAAGATCAATAAAAACAACAACATAAAGAAAAACTATCACTGCTCGCGGAAAGAGACGACCTCTTCATTTTTGGCTGCCGGCGCGAACCAGCCATCGCTGCCGACGTGTGTCTCTGCACCGTGGTTGTCCTCGGCCTCCAGCTACTCGTTCAAGCGGAGCGTGCGGGCGCTCTGCACGGATGAGAGCACAGCCCGGTTCAAGTCGAGGACGTCCGGTTCCGCCCGTAGGAGGGCCTCGATGGCAGCGGCATCCGCGCGCTCCGCGTCGAGTCGAGCCTCCACCGCCCGGTTCAAGTCTAGGACGTTCGGTTCCGCCTGCAGGAGGGCATCGATGAGAGCGGCATCCGCGCGCTCTGTGTCGAGTCGAGCCTCTACCGCCCGGTTCAAGTCCAGGACGTCCGATTCCGCCTGCAGGAGGGCCTCGATGGCAGCGGCATCGGCGCGCTCCGCCTCATGTTGAGCCTCCGCCACCCGGTTCACATCCACGACATCCGCTTCCGCCTGCAGGAGAGCCTCGATGGCAGCGGCATGCGCGCGCTCCGCGTCGAGTTGAGCCTCTGCCTCCCGGTCCTCCTTTAGTATCGCCATGTTGAACCGCTGATCCGCTTGCACCATGGGGGACTCGGACGCCGGCACGAAGTCAACGTCCATCGGGGGCCTTCTGCCCCGTGACCTCCGCCATGAACATTGGATCGGCTTCCTCCTCCTTGTAGCTTGGCTCCAAAGAACTCGAGGATTGGCCCGCCGCAAAGCGAGCTTGGGAACGGAGGTCTGTGGCGCATACCGCCGCCGCGAGTTCTGCGCGGCGCTCCGGCGTCAGCATCTTGTAGTAAGTGATCTTGCGGCGCACCATGGCTTTCCGGCGAACTAGGGGACGCTTGATGCGGGCTAGGGGATCGATAGGTGGGGGAATGGGCTGGAGATTTGGTGTGGTTTTAGGGCAGTGGCTGGCGTAGGTCGAGCAGCGAAGGTTCTGGTGTGAATAGTGGTTCCGGTGATGACCGTCAATCAGTTTTGACTGTACATCGCTCTTGTCGCGTTCGCGTTGCAGCCCGGCACGCTGGACCCTCCACGTCGCTCACCGAATGGAACGTGCTTCGTCTTGCGTTTTCGCTCGCTTGTGGGACCGCAGTTGAGAGCAAACCGACGTCCCTCCCCCTCCCCCGCCCGCGTCATTTATTATACCACCACCCCCTCCATTTTATGCGGAGTAAATAAAAATAGAGGGAGTATACTATGGATGAGGATCCCCTGACATGGCCGAACCCATTGGGTAACTGACATGCGGGGCCTAGCAAGCATGGGGTCCGCCAGTAAGTGACCGAAAGGGAGGGTAAGGCAGGGATACCTACGTCAGAGGATCCACTTCCACTATACTACTTTGACCAAATGTTAGAGTAATAATATATGACATGCAACTTACACAAATGTTAGCGTAATAATATATGACATGCAACTTACACAAAGCATACAGGGTCTAACGCGTTTTTTGAGGCTAACTTTGACCAAATGTTAGAGTAATAATATATGACATGTAACTTACACAAAGCATACGGTCAAATTCGTATGTGAAAGGAGTTTCCAATGATATAATTTTCACATTATACATCTCATGTACTATTAATCTTGTCAATAGTCAAATTGGAAACCATCTCGAGTACAAATCTAGGAGTACGTACGAATCTAACAATATTGATTGGGCGTTGTTGAATGTTGATACCTTTTTGATCAAAGTAGAGATACTTTGACTACACATAAAACTTATATGTAAACTAGAAAGGATAGGGGGAGTATATTGTACGTTCAAAAACGAAACGAACATTGAATACCCTTTATATATGATTTGCAGATGCTATGATCACCGGTTCAAAATTTTGAATCCGCCTTAGGTATCACGTGCCCCCACTCGTTCCCTCTTGATTTCATCTCGGGGTCCGGAGATCTATTGAAAGAGGACTAGGATGGGTACATGCGAACGATACTCGGCGGAATGTTCAAATGAGGCATGCGGGAGGATGGACTCGACTGGAGGGCGACATGATCGATGGAGAAGAGGGTTGGAGAGGAATGAGAAATAAGCAAACGCCACATGACTATACTTGAACGGCTAAAATAAACAATAAGTTGTCTCGCTTGGCCTACATAGTGAAAGGCCTAATGCGCAACGCGGAGCACTGACGCTCGAATATGGCCGGGAAAACAGGGAAACCGACATGTGGGGCACACCCGTCGGGGCGACGTAGCGCAGACTAGTTCAATGGAGGAGCTGGCCCACGACCTCCTCGCCACCGACAACCGTTCATGTGGGTTGTTGGGGCCTACAACGGGGCGCAGCTCCAGCACCGCCTCTGGACACGACGATCGCGGTGAGCGACACGCTCATATCATCGCTAGACACGGTCAGTTTCAGTGTGCCGAGGGTGGCGTTAGTGCTGTGGCATGACCAACGGTATGTTTGGTTCGTGCCCAAGGTTGTCCCATCAAAGCATTGGGTAGCCAAAATTTTGGTTGAGGTATTGGTTGCCCATGATTTGGCCGACATTGGCAAGAAAAATGAACTAGAGTTGGCTAGAGTTCATTGGCATGCCAAAGAAATGGCAACCATCAAACAAAGACCAATCTTTGGGTCATGACCAAAATTTTGGTTGAGGTATTGGTTGCCCATGATTTGGCCGACATTGGGAAGAAAAATGAACTAGAGTTGGCTAGAGTTCATTGGCATGCCAATAAAATGGCAACCATCCAAACAAAGACCAATCTTTGGGTCATGACCAAAAATTTTGGTAAGGTGCACTTTGGCCACAATCCAAACACACCCCAACACCCGGCTCGTCGAGGATGCACGGGGCGCCGCGACGCGTCCGCGGAGTGGTGTAGCATGGCCAACTGCATCCTCTGGACCTGAGACCATGCCGGGTCGTCTTGCTTTTTCAATGACATGCGGGGATCGCATGTGAGCAAAGGGCATCTCCAACGTTGCCATGACCGCAGCTGACTACACTGGCACACCAAAACCCTCGTCCCTCGCGCCGTCGCGCGGTGCGTTCCCAGCCGGCGCCAGCTGCCCGCATTCATGCCGTCCGTTCGTATGTCGTCGTTAAGAGGCTCGGTGCCCGAGGAACCAACTCCGGCGACTTAATGACGCACCCGGACGCTTGGCCTCACCGGAATGCGCTACTTAAAGCGACAACGCCCAGCTAACCTCCACACCATAGCGCATCGTCCTCCTACCTGGCAGCACATCCGCCATGACCGCAAGTGCGAACGCTCTGCGGGAGAGATTGTCTTCGAGGATGAAGCTCGAGGTCGCCGCCCTCGCTCAAGTCGCCTCTCGTGACGCAATAGCGGCGTACCCGGACACGGACGCGACCGCACAAGCGGTGGCCACGCTGGCGGCCGACGATGGGAGCACCGTCAGCCACGCGTCCTACTTGCCGCCGTCCAACGTCCGGCACCTCCGAGGTCGAGGACTCCTCCGAGGATGAGTAGGGCATGGGAGGCGGCAAGGCATGGGGTGCCAACTGGCCAGTCCGTATCCCGTGTTCTACTCTTCCTCGCCGGAGACCGCACCTTCACTTCACGGGTCTTGAACCCCGCCCCCGTACATAGAGATCGCAGATGGAGGACGTCGGTCGCCGCCGTAGAATAGGTTTAGGGTGTAACGCCCATGATGCGGCTAAATCTCCCACGTGTCGAGGCACGACTTAGAGGCATAACCGCATTGTGGTATTGTCGCAAGAAGGGTTATCTTCACACAATCCCATGTAATGAACAAGAATGGGATAACGAGAGTTGGCTTACAATCGCCACTTCACACAATACATAAATTAATTCATACATTATCCAAAAACCACACATAGACCGACTACGGCCAAATCCAAATGAAAATAAGATAACCCCAAATGCTAGATCCCCGATCGTCCCAACTGGGCTCCACTATTGATCATCCGGAAAATAAACATAGTAACGACCACGTTCCTCGTCGAACTCCCACTTGAGATCGGTTGCATCATCTGCACTGGTATCGTCGGCACCTGCAACTGTTTTGGTAGAATCTGTTAGTCACGAGGACTCAGCAATCTCACACCCGTGAGATCAAGACTATTTAAGCTTATAGGAAAGGATGGGGTAATGAGGTAGAGCTGCAGCAAGCACTAGGCATATATGGTGGCTAACATACGCAAATGAGAGCGAGAAGAGAAGCAACGCAAGGGTCGCGAAGATAGCAATGATCAAGAAGTGATCCTGAAACTACTTACGTTCATGCATAACCCAGACCGTGTTCACTTCCCAGACTCCGCCGAAAAGAGACCATCATGCTACACACACAGTTGATGTATTTTAATTAAGTCAAGTGTCAAGTTCTCTACAACCGGACATTAACAAATTCCCATCTGCCACATAACCGCGGGCACAACTTTCGAAAGATAATACCCTGCAGGGGTGTCCCAACTTAGCCCATTATAAGCTCTCACGGTCAACGAAGGATAAACCTTCTCCCGGGGAGACCCGATCAGTCTGGGAATCCCGGTTTACAAGACATTTCGACAATGGTAAAACAAGACTAGCAAGACCACCCGCTGTGCCGACAAATCCCGATAGGAGCGGCACATATCTCGTTCTCAGGGCACACCGGATAAGCTAAGCGTACAGGTACCAACGTAACCCAAGTTGCCAAGGGACGGTCCCGCACGATGCTCTAGTTTGGACCAACACTCGGAGGAGCACTGGCGCGAGGGTTAAAATGAAGATGACCCTCGGGCTCGCGAAAACCCAAGGGAACAAGGCTTAGGTAGGCAAATGTAAAACCAAGGTTGGGCCTTGCTGGAGGAGTTTTATTCAAGGCGAACTGTCAAGGGGGTCCCATAAATCACCCAACCGCGTAAGGAATGCAAACTCGAGGAACATAATACCGGTATGACGGAAACTAGGGCGGCAAGAGTGGAACAAAATACCAGGCATAAGGCCGAGACTTCCACCCTTTACCAAATATATAGATGCATTAATTAAATAAGAGATATTGTGATATGCCAAAATATCCATGTTCCAACATGGAACCCACTTCAACTTCACCTGCAACTAGCAACCCTATAAGGGCTGAGCAAAAGCGGTAACTTAGCCAAAAAATGGTTTGCTAGGAAAAGATGGAGAGGCTGGACATGGCAATATGGGAGGCATGATATATCAAGTGGTAGGTAGCGCAACATAGCAAAAAAGCGAACAACTAGCAAAGCAAAGATAGAAATGATTTCGAGGGTATGGTCATCTTGCCTGCAAGGTTCTTAGAGTTGTCGAAAGCTTGATCCTCGTAATCGTACTCAACAGGTTCCTCATTCACGAACTCCTCTTCCGGCTCTACCCACAGCAAGAACACAAGCAATGGAACCACAATCAATCACAGGAAATGCACAAGCAACATGATGCAATATATGCATGATATGCGAGAAATGATATGCGATGCGTATGCGTGCTCCGGAAGAAAAAGGATGAACAAGGCATCAACTTGTCAAACCAAGTATGCCACTGGAAAGATGAGATGATTTCGGTCGAAATCGATATAAAGATCACCGGAAACGGATGCACGGTTTGCAAATGGCGAGCAAAACAAGAATGACACGATTCTGCGATAACAGCATGATAGCACATAGAATACATCAACTAACTATGCTACAGCACCCCAACATAGCTACAAATCATATGTCAGTAATCAACAGGAGATGCTTGACAAAAGATGAACACTGAGCTACGGCTAGGTCACAAAATAACAGGCTCAAACACGCATGGCAAAAGTGCAAAAGATATCAGCTTCACAGACTTGGAGAAAATACTGAACATGGCTGAAACAGCATCGGGTAGCAATGTTCAGAGCAAGCCAAACACATGCTATAGGAACTTATCATAGCAAAAAAAGGCATGGCATGAATCTACTAAATGCATAGAACAAAATTCCATTACTGACCATGATCCAAAAAGGATCAGAAGATATGATGGTACCCATGTAAACATAGCAAGTTTCGTTAACAGGTTTCAGACTTGGCAGAAAACAGAGCATGGCATTAACAGCATTATGGAGGCATCTTCGTGAGCTCGATTCACTCATCACAAAGCAATGCATGACAAAAAAAGCATACCTACAGAAAGATGACATGTTCATGAAGCTAACCATGGCAAGAGCAAGTTCATAGCATGTATGGATCAACTACAACAACCTTGGCAAAATTAAATATCATGTTAACATTCTGCCAGGAACATTTTATAGCAAACGTAGAGCAAGATTGAGACATGCTATGGCACTCCATAATTGCAAACAGGGGAACTAATGGATAGAGCACAACTATGTCTACAAAACATTCTTACTGAACATACTCAAAATAAGCATGGATCTCACTGTAGCCACATGGATACATGGCAACAAAATAACAGCAGGTAAAAGACAGCAAAAACCTGTCCCTGAAAACAGAAACATCATGAAGCCTAGTTTGCATGCTTTTGCTAGTCACCACATAGATCACAAAAATACATGGCATACACCTCTGTAAATATGGCATGGCATAGATCAAAACACTTGTAGAGCTCATGCCCATAGGATGCACACATCAAATGCAACAAAAATAACAAAACATCAAGTTCTGATAAGTAACAGCAGTAAACATCATATAGCACTCTTGCACCAGAGATTTGGGCATCAAGACGGACTCAAACGAGCATAGCACAATGGAACAAAATGAAGAGCATCTCGTGATGGACATTTTGATGTATCATGCGCATGAAACAGAGCAGTATGCACGGAGTTATGGCATGATGAAGAATGCAACCTAATGCAAGAATTCTCGAGACTTAGCAGAAAACGAGGGGGGGGCAAGTCAACCTCGCGGATCTCACGCGAACCGAGGTTCGCCGGGGTTCCTCGCCGGAGAAGAGGCGGTGGTATCCGGAGAGGGTCGGAGGGGGCGTCGGGCGGACGGGGACGGGCCGGATCTGGCCGGATCCGGCGCCGTCGGAGGTGGAGGCGGGGTCAGACAGCAC
>NC_057811.1:296522318-296531742 GCF_018294505.1 Triticum aestivum
GGCGGCGCTGTCTGTCCGGCCGGAGCGGACGTGTCCCGCGGCGGGGAGGGAGCGGGGCTAGGGTTTCGGGACCCGTGATTTCGGAGGGGATCACATATTTATAGGTAGAGGGAGCTAGGAGACTCCAAATGGAGTGCGGTTTTTGCCCACACAATCGTGATCGAACGGCCGAGAGCGTGGAGGGGGATTAGATGGGTTATTGGGCTGTTTGGAGGGGTGTTTGGCTGCAACACTCCAAAAGGCCTTTGCGGTTACCCGGTTAACCGTTGGAGCAT
Source organism: Triticum aestivum (assembly GCF_018294505.1). NCBI lineage: Eukaryota > Viridiplantae > Streptophyta > Magnoliopsida > Poales > Poaceae > Triticum > Triticum aestivum. Next base: position 296,522,594 of record NC_057811.1, read on the forward strand.
CAAACGACCTCCAAATGGAACGAAACTTGACAGGTGGTCTACCGGTGGTGTACCAAGGCCACTTGGCAAACCTCGGTCCATTCCGAGAACGTTTAACACCCGCTCACGAAAAGAGACAAGAGGGGGTGCACCGGTGCATGTGGGAGTGTCTGATTGCGAAATGGACAACCGGGAAAATACTCGGATGCATGAGACGAACACGTATGCAAATGAGATGCACATGATGACATGATATGAGATGCATGACATGAACAAAATGCAAAACGAGAGAAAAAACCCGACCACGAAGGGAATATCATAACACATAGCCGAAAATGGCAAGAGTTGGAGTTACAAATATGGAAAGTTACATCCGGGGTGTTACAACACTCCACCACTACGAGAGGATCTCGTCCCGAGATCTAGGACTGAAAGAACTCCGGATATTCGAAACGGAGGTGGTCCTCACGTTCCCAGGTTGCTTCTCGGTCGGAATGGTGCGACCACTTCACTTTCAGGAATTTGATTGACTTGTTGCGAGTCTTGCGCTCAGTCTCTTCAAGAATAGCAACGGGTTGCTCATGATAAGACAGATCTTCTTGGAGGTCAATCTCTTCGAAGTTGATGGTGCGCTCAGGAGTCTTGAAGCACTTGCGAAGCTGTGACACGTGGAACACATCGTGCACGTTCGCGAAGTTGGAGGGAACCTCAAGTTGATAGGCGAGGTCGCCTCTTTTGCCAATGATCTTGAAAGGACCCACATATCTAGGGGCAAGCTTCACTTTGATACCGAAGCGACGAGTGCCTTTCATTAGAGACGCGGAGGTAGACATGGTCACCGATCTCGAAAGCCACATCACGGTGCTTGCTATCATAGTAACTCTTCTGGCGCGATTGCGCGGCTTTGAGATTTTCATGGATGACTTTCCACATTTCTTCAGCCTCTGTGATTAAGTCATTGCCAAGAAGTTGGCGTTCACCTGTCTCTGACCAATTGAGAGGAGTACGACACTTTCTGCCATAGAGAATCTCGAATGGGGCCTTGCCCGAACTCGCTTGGAAGCTGTTGTTGTAGGAGAATTCGGCATATGGAAGACAATCTTCCCACTTCATGCCAAAGTAAATGACACAAGCCCTGAGCATATCTTCAAGGATTTGATTGACTCGCTCGACTTGTCCACTAGTTTGAGGATGGAAAGCTGTGCTGAAGCGAATGTTGGTACCCATGGCCTTCTGGAAGGAGTCCCAGAACTTAGAAGTGAAGATGCTTCCACGATCTGAAGATATCAATTGTGGAATGCCGTGCAAGGAGACAATCCTGGAGGTGTATAGCTCTGCCAACTGAGCTGCTGTGATAGATTCTTTGATTGGAAGGAAATGAGCCACTTTTGTAAGCTTGTCGATGACAACGAAGATAGCATCATTTCCGCGCTTGGACTTAGGAAATCAAGTCACGAAGTCCATTTCGATATGATCAAACTTCCATTCTGGAATAGCAAGAGGTTGGAGGAGACCAGCTGGTCATTGGTGTTCTGCTTTCACCCTTCGACAGACATCACATTCATTCAATTGAGCGATTTCCCGCTTCATTCGAGTCCACCAATACGACTGCTTGAGGTCATGGTACATCTTCGTACTTCCAGGATGAATGGAAAGAAGAGAATTGTGCGCCTCGTTCATAATGACTTTCCTTAGATCACCTTTAGGAACCATAATCCGGTCCTCAAAGAATAAAGTGTCTCTGTCATCAATGCGATAGCACTTGTATTTGGAAAGACCCTTGTCAATACCACGTTTCACCTTCTTCACCATGATATCCAGGAGTTGTGCCTCACGAATTTGATCTTCCAAAGTAGGAGAGACTAGGAGGTTGGCAAGAAAGCCTTGAGGAACAACTTGGAGATTCAGTTTGCGGAAAGCTTCACAAAGATCCGGTTGGAAAGGCTTGAGAATTAAGCTGTTGCAATAAGCCTTCCTGCTCAAAGCATCTGCAATGACATTGGCTTTGACTGGAGTATATTCAATACTCGGATTGTACTCTTGAATCATCTCGACCATCGAGTTTGCCTGAGGTTGAGGTTTCGCTGAGTGAAGATGTACTTGAGACTCTTGTGATCGGTGAATATGTCCACTTTTCTTCCCAAGAAGAGATGTCTCCATGTTATTAATGCATGGACAACTGCCGCCAACTCAAGATCGTGAGTGGGGTAGTTCTTTTCGTTGGGCTTCAACTGACGGGAGGTATAGGCCACAACTTTCTTCTCTTGCATTAACACAGCACCGAGACCTTGAAGAGAAGCATCACAGAAAGCTTTGAATGGCTTGGATTCGTCAGGAGGAGTTAAGACAGGAGCTGTGACGAGTTTCTCTTTGAGAGTGTTGAAAGCAACGTCACACTCAGGAGTCCAGACATACTTCACATGTTTCTGGAGGAGGTTGGAAAGAGGCTTTGCAATCTTAAAGAAATTCTCAACGAATCTTCAACAATAGCTTGCAAGACCAAGGAAACTGCGGAGCTGCTTGACATTCTCAGGAGGTTCCCAATTCACAATTGCAGACACCTTCTCGGGATTAACAGCGATGCCCTTGGCAGAGATGATATGACCAAGGTAAATAACTTCATCAAGCCAAAACTCACATTTGGAAAACTTCGCATAGAATTGATACTCTCTGAGCTTGTCGAGCACCAATCGCAAATGTTTGGCATAGTCCTTCTTATTCTTGGAAAAGACCAAGATATCATCGAGATACACCAGGACGAATTCATTGGTATAGGGGTTGAAGATGAAATTCATCATTCGAGAGAATGTTGGAGGAGCATTGACAAGGCCGAAAGACATGACAGTATATTCATAAGAACCAAAACTTGTTCTGAATGCTGTCTTGGGAATATCTTCTGCACGAATGCGAATCTGATGATAACCCATTCGAAGGTCAAGCTTGGAGAAGACTTTAGCACCTTTAAGTTGCTCGAATAGCTCATTGATGTTGGGAAGTGGATACTTGTTCTTGATTGCCTTCTTGTTCAATGGACGGTAGTCGACACGGAGTCGGTCCATGCCATCCTTCTTTTGGACAAAAAGATCACCACAACCCCATGGAGATGAACTCGGTCTAATCAAACCCAGACGCTCTTGTTCATCGAGCTGCTTCTTCAATTCTTTCAGCTCCTTGGGTCCAAGCTTGTATGGACGCTTGCAAACGGGTTCAGTGCCAGGCTCAAGATCGATAACGAACTCAACTGGCCGGTGAGGAGGCATACCCGGAAGCTCTTCTGGAAAGACATCTTGGTACTCACAAACGACTGGAATTTGAGAGATTGCGTCTAGCTCGCCCTTCTCATTGAGAGAGAATAACTAAATGGTCTCGTCACGAGCGGCATAAATGATAACATCCTCAGAAGAGTGTGTCAATTGAATTTCCCTAGCAGCACAATCAAGTTGAGCCTTGTGCTTAGAAAGCCAGTCCACCCCGAGAATTAGATCAATATCAGAGTCGCCATGAACAAAAGGTTTAGACAGAAATTTATAGTTGCCCAACTTGATAGAAACATCTGGAATCATTGTGGTAGCCCTCATAGAAGAGCCCGGAGAAACAACTCCCATGGGTTTTTCCAACATTTCCGAAATGAAATCATGCTTTGCAACAAATAATCTTGACATGAAACAATGCGATGCACCAGTGTCAGAAAGAACTTTTGCAGGAAAGTCGTTAACAGGAAGAATACCCAATATCACATCAGTAGATTCCTCCGCTTGAGCTGCATTCATCATGTTCACCTTTGCAGACTTGGGATTATGCTTGACCACTGCATTGCTGGAAGATCTTATAGGAGGAGGAGGCGGAAGGCGCCTTTGATTGAAGCACTTGTTAGCATAGTGACCTTTCTGCTAACACTTGTTGCAAGTCACCTCTGAGAGTGGACGATGATAAGGAGCATTCGACTTTGGAGCTTGATTCTGAGACTTGTTCTGACAGCCAGAGTTGGGTGGGTGGGAAGATCCATGGCCACCTTTGTTCTTCTGCTGGCAAGGCTGACAAAACGGAGGAGGAGGGGGCAACCAGAACTTCTGTTGCTTAGCAGCCACTAGTGAGGAAGAAGAAGACTGAACTGCGTCCCTGACTCTCTTCTTAGAAGCCTCACACTTGAGCTGAGCAGCCTCTTGCTTCAGTGCCATATTGTAGAAATCATCATACTAGGTCGGCTCAAAAAGCACGAGAGGTAATTGCAGATCTTCTCTGAGGCCACCTCTGAATTGATAGATCATGCTCTTTTCATCAGGAACGTCTTGCTTAGCGAAGCGAGCGAGTTTCTGAAACTGGGTATTGTATTCATACACGGACATGCTGCCTTGCTTGAGATTGCGGAACTCCTCACGCTTGCTCTCAACAACACTTTGTGGAATGTGGTGAGCTTTGAAGTCTCGGCGGAAATCATCCCAGGTAATCACACGACCTCCTCTAGAATCTTTGTATTGTTGATACCACTCGGCAGCTTGATCCTTGAGTTGAAAAGAAGCGAACTTGACAAAGTCCTCAGGCCTGACATTGCTACATTCAAAATGCTTGTTGATGTCCACGAGCCAATCATCGGCATCTGTGGCCTCGGCACAGTAGCTGAAAGACTTCGGCTGATTTGTGAGGAACTGGTTGAGGGTAGCGAAGTGAGGCTGATTGCTGCCTTGGCCTTGATTGCCTTGCCCTTGGGTGCGCTCTTGCAAGAGTTGCAAAATCATCCAAGCATTGGCGTTGGTGGCTGCCATGATAGCTTTCCATGCCTCCGGAGGCGGAGGTGGTGGCGGAGGGTTCGCCTGACTCCCCTCATTGCGTTCCGGATTCTGACGCGTTGGCAGAGCCATCCTGAAGAGGGTGACATCCGTTAGCATCTTGATAGACAAATAGACAAGTTGAATCAACGGATAGAAATTGCAACATATAGTCTTCACCATAAACATTCGAACAAGGATGAACGAATGAATTCCATAGTAAATCATCACACTTCCATAAGGCGAGAAGCCACTTGATAAAGGGTTGATGAATAAAATAACAAGGTACGAGTGGAACAAATAAGTGGTAAGGATTACCCAATCACAAACCAAATATCTGCGGGAAGAAATGCTAAGTGCTACTTGAATCCCACCTATAAACTCCCAAAACTTTCTGGTTATGCAATCTGGTGTTGGGGATACAGGGGACACAAAATATATCACCCAAACTAGCAATCCCTAGATCCAGCTGTATCCATCCGTCAACACATAACCAAGAAACCTTCAGAAATCGTGTACCTCAACCTTCGAAAAGCATCCGTTATACGAGTTATGGCAATACTCCCGAACTCCCGCCCTAGTACTGGGTGGCGTTGAGGTGATCTCACCAACAACTGCATAAAAGAGATTTTCGATGTCGGCGAAACTCAGGTATTCCAGAACTGCAACGATAAAATTGTGACGACAACACCTCGAAGCTCAACTCCCCGGGACACTGCCACAACCCCTAAATGTCAGGAGGCACCAAGAACAATGTTCTCGTCACAAAACCATCGGAACGATTCCAAGATACCCGCGTGATCCTAATTTTTTTTTGTGAAATTTGAGGAGAGGAGAGTCAAAACTTCTACGTCAGGAGGCCTCACTAGAGCGACGAAGGGACTGAGGAGTAAAAAGAATCCTACTCTCCGATATATATAATCCTAATACTCAAAACATTTTTGTTCTAGACTCAACAACGCCAGCGATTCGATCAAGCAGGGGGCTCCTAAGTTGGGGATGGCTCTGATTACCAACTTGTAACGCCCACGATGCGGCTATATCTCCCACGTGTCGAGGCACGACTTAGAGGCATAACCGCATTGTGGTATTGTCGCAAGAAGGGTTATCTTCACACAATCCAATGTAATGAACAAGAATGGGATAACGAGAGTTGGCTTACAATCGCCACTTCACACAATACATAAATTAATTCATACATCATCCAAAAACCACACATAGACCGACTACGGCCAAATCCAAATGAAAATAAGATAACCCCAAATGCTAGATCCCCGATCGTCCCAACTGGGCTCCACTACTGATCATCCGGAAAAGAAACATAGTAACGACCACGTTCCTCGTCGAACTCCCACTTGAACTCGGTTGCGTCATCTGCACTGGTATCGTCGGCACCTGCAACTGTTTTGGTAGAATCTGTGAGTCACGAGGACTCAGCAATCTCACACCCGCGAGATCAAGACTATTTAAGCTTATAGGAAAGGATGGGGTAATGAGGTAGAGCTGCAGCAAGCACTAAGCATATATGGTGGCTAACATACGCAAATGAGAGCGAGAAGAGAAGCAACGCAACGGTCGCGAAGCTAGAAATGATCAAGAAGTGATCCTGAAACTACTTACGTTCATGCATAACCCAGACCGTGTTCACTTCCCGGACTCCGCCAAAAAGAGACCATCACGCTACACACACGGTTGATGTATTTTAATTAAGTCAAGTGTCAAGTTCTCTACAACCGGACATTAACAAATTCCCATCTGCCACATAACCGCGAGCATGGCTTTCGAAAGATAATACCCTGCAGGGGTGTCCCAACTTAGCCCATTATAAGCTCTCACAGTCAACGAAGGATAAACCTTCTCCCGGGAAGACCCGATCAGTCTGGGAATCCCGGTTTACAAGACATTTCGACAATGGTAAAACAAGACCAGCAAGACCACCCGCTGTGCCGACAAATCCCGATAGGAGTTGCACATATCTCGTTCTCAGGGCACACCGGATAAGCTAACCGTACAGGTACCAACGTAACCCAAGTTGCCAAGGGACGGTCCCGCACGGTGCTCTAGTTTGGACCAACACTCGGAGGAGCACTAGCCTGGGGGTTAAAATAAAGATGACCCTCGGGCTCGCGAAACCCAAGGGAAAAAGGCTTAGGTAGGCAAATGTAAAACCAAGGTTGGGCCTTGCTGGAGGAGTTTTATTCAAGGCGAACTGTCAAGGGGGTCCCATAAATCACCCAACCGCGTAAGGAACGCAAACTCAAGGAACATAATACCGGTATGACGGAAACTAGGGCGGCAAGAGTGGAACAAAACACCAGGCATAAGGCCGAGCCTTCCACCCTTTACCAAATATATAGTTGCATTAATTAAATAAGAGATATTGTGATATGCCAAAATATCCATGTTCCAACATGCAACCCACTTCACCTGCAACTAGCAACGCTATAAGAAGGGCTGAGCAAAAGCGGTAACTTAGCCAAACAACGGTTTGCTAGGAAAAGATGGTTAGAGGCTGGACATGGCAATATGGGAGGCATGATATAGCAAGTGGTAGGTAGCGCAACATAGCAAAAGAGCAAACAACTAGCAAAGCAAAGATAGAAGTGATTTCGAGGGTATGGTCATCTTGCCTGCAAGGTTCTCAGAGTTGTCGAAAGCTTGATCCTCGTAAGCGTACTCAACAGGTTCCTCGTTCACGAACTCGTCTCCCGGCTCTACTCACAGCATGAACACAAGCAATGGAACCACAATCAATCACGGGAAATGCACAAGCAACATGATGCAATACATGCATGATATGCGAGATATGATATGCGATGCGTATGCGTGCTCCAGAAGAAAAAGGATGAACAAGGCATCAACTTGGCAAACCAAGTATGCCACTGGAAATATGAGATGATTTCGGTCGAAATCAATATAAAGATCACCTGAAACGGATGCACGGTTTGCAAATGGCGAGCAAAACAAGAATGACACGATTCTGCGATTAACAGCATGATAGCACTTAGAATACATCAAGTAACTATGGTACAGAACCCCAACATAGCAACAAAGCATATGGCAGTAATATACAGTAGATGCTTCACAAAAGATGAACACTGAGCTACGGCTAGATCACAAAATAACAGGTTCAAACACGCGTGGCAAAAGTGCAAAAGATATCAGCTTCACAGAGTTGGAGAAAATACTGAACATGGCTGAAACAGCATTAGGTAGCAATGTTCAGAGCAAGCCAAACACATGCTACGAGAACTTATCATAGCAAAACAAGGCATTGCATGAATCTACTAAATGCATAGAACAAAAGTCCCTTACTGACCATGAGCCAAAAAGGATCAGAAGATATGATGGCACCCATGTAAACATAGCAATTTTCGTTAACAGGTTTCAGACTTGGCAGAAAACAGAGCATGGCATTAACAGCATTATGAAGGCATCTCTGTGAGCTCGATTCACTCATCACAAAGAAATGCATGACAAAACAAGCATACCTACAGCAATATGGCATGTTCATGAAGCTAACCATTACAAGAGCAAGTTCATAGCATGTATGGATCAACTACAACAACCTTGGCAAAATTGAATATCATGTTAACATTCTGCCAGGAACATTTTATAGCAAACGTAGAGCAAGATTGAGACATGCTAGGGCACTCCATAATTGCAAAAAGGGGCATGGATAGATAGAGCACAACTATATCTAGAAAACATATATACTGAACATACTCAAAATAAGCATGGATCTCACTGTAGCCACATGGATACATGGCAACAAAATAACAGCAGGTACAAGACTTCGCAAAAACCTAAGTCCCTGAAAACAGAAACATCACGAAGCCTAGTTTGCATGCTTGTTCTAGTCACCACATAGATCACAAAAATACATGGCATACACCTCTGTAAATATGCCATGGCATAGATCAAAACACTTGTAGAGCTCATGCCCATACGATGCACACATCAAATGCAACAAAAATAACAAAACATCAAATTCTGATAAGTAACAGCAGTAAACATCATATAGCACACTTGCACTAGAGGCTTGGGCAACAAGATGGACTCAAATGAGCATGGCACAATGGAACAAAATGAAGAGCATCTCGTGGTTAACATTTGATGTATCATGCGCATGAAACGGAGCAGTATGCACGGAGTTATGGCTTGATGAAGAATGCAACCTAATGCAAGAATTTTCTAGACTTAGCAAAAAACGAGGGGGGGAACAAGTCAACCTCGCGGATCTCATGCGAACCGAGGTTCGCCGGGGTTCCTCGCCGGAGAAGAGGCAGTGGTAGCTAGAGAGGGTCGGAGGGGGCGTCGGGCGGACGGGGACGGGCCGGATCTGGCCGGATCCGGCGCCATCGGAGGCGGAGGCGGGGTCGGACGGCGCGGGGCGGCGTCCCG